>NW_026921700.1:0-10006 GCF_032062105.1 Saccostrea cuccullata | reverse complement strand
CTGTTATTTTTAAAAAATACATCAAATTCAATATACATTTTTCCGTACAGTGTATATTATAGAAATATAGTAAAAATCAAATAACCTACCTCATTAAATGAAAATAAATGTATAAATCCTTTCAAAGTAGTAGTCAATATGGCGTCAAGTCAATGAAACAGTATATGAGCAATTCATATAAAAATAGATGAACAAAATGCATGCGCAGAAAATTCTATTTATAGTCAACGGAAAATAAAATTTATTTTTAGTAACATGATCAAGTCTTCTTGATCAAGAGGACAGGTCTACTACTAACCCTAACCCTAACCCTAACCCTAACCCTAACCCTAACCCTAACCCTAACCCTAACCCTAACCCTAACCCTAACCCTAACCCTAACCCTAACCCTAACCCTAACCCTAACCCTAACCCTAACCCTAACCCTAACCCTAACCCTAACCCTAACCCTAACCCTAACCCTAACCCTAACCCTAACCCTAACCCTAACCCTAACCCTAACCCTGACCCTAACCCTGACACTAACCCTAACCCTAACCCTGACCCTAACCCCCACTAACCCTGACTTTAATCCCCCTGCAAACACTTCTTTTTCTATTTTTGCTCATATCTTTTCACTGACTGCTCCGATGTCAACGTTCGTGGTGTCGTTGGAAAGGTCTTGAAGAACTCTTTACGCTCGCGTCATGATACTGTCGTTTTAGTGAGCAGAAAGTCGAATAACAAGCGATATTTTCAAAAGGATTGCAAAAGGCAGAACATCTTTATTTCCCATTTGTCGACTTCTAAGTACAATCTTTCGTGTAAATAAGAAGCCAACTTTTCTCCTCTTACATGACACCTGGCTTGGATACCCCGGCCCTAGTCATGTTGTCCGTCTTCTAAGCTTTCTAACGACACCAAACTTGTCTAAATCCGATAAAAAATAAAAAAAAAAAAGATATGAGCTTCGGAAAACTCCAGTATTTCCTATTCCTATTATAAGCACGCCTACCAAAATCACGTGACAGAATGTGACATTGACGAGAATGCTCCGGAGCAATCTTCGTAAAACTCCTTATACCCTAAAACTAACCTTAACCTTAAACCTAACCTTAACCTGGTATCTTAAACCTAACCTGGTATCTTAAACCTAACCTTAATCTTAAACCCAACATTAACCTTAAACCTAACATTAACCAAGTATCTTAAACCTAACCTCTTATCTTAAACCTAACCTTAATCTTAAACTTAACCTTTAACTTAAACCTAACCTTAACCTTAAACTCATCACATACAGCGTTTACAGTAACTGTGAAAGTCTTCCATCATCAAAGAGCGATCGCTAGCTTTGTGTATAGGATGACATCAGAAAGAGGTGTGAAATGCTGTGTCAACACTTAGCGCGTGCAGACTTGGACATACATTCACAGAAAGTCATCGGGGAGAGAAGACGTGAAAAAGGTAGGCAAAATACTTCATAATTATGTTACTAAGATATAATCTAAGAATTTAACATTTAGATAATTAAATTCAAATAGTTGTACAATGAATTCTTATAGCGCATGCAGACTTGGACATAGATTCACAGAAAGTCATCGCAGAGAGAAGACGTGAAAAAGGTAGGCAAAATAATTCACATTTATGTAGTTAAGATATAATCTACGAAATTAACATTTAGATAAATAAATTCAAATGGTTGGAAAATGATTTCTTATAGCTTTGATTTTTTTTTTACTTCTTGTTTGATAAAGTTAAAAGACTTCAAGCAAATGAGCAACTATTTGTATATTATCCATTAGTGTTCTTAATACCATATCGGAAGAATTGTAAGCGAGGATTCAATTTTGGCATTTTAAGCGAGGGTGCCGCCGGGATCGCTTTAATTGAATGTCGCTAAAACTTAGTTACGTTTTCTTTGTAATAGCTTCTTTAATATGTATTTTGCAATTGCAAGAAATAACATCTCGCTAAAAAGGAATTACCCGTTTCTTAGGACAAATCGCCGAAACTTCGACATTTTGAAAACTTTGATTTACTTTAGTGATCACTTTGACACTGAAAAACTTTTATCGAAATCTTTGACATTAAAAAAAAAAATCATCGACGACTTTGACACTTTGAAAAACTTTGGCAAAAACTCTCATTTGACAGCTGCAGATAAGTCCACAATTATGACTATCAGTGTCGGCACATTTCAGGCCTAAATAAAGGGTAAATCGGCAAAATAAGGGTTGTAGAACCCAACGCTTCAAAGACCGTCTATTTTCAACTCTCACAGCGTTCACCTACTTGCACCTTCAATGCTCATCTTTAGGCTCTTGATAGAACTTGGCAAGACCTTGCCAGTGATATCAAGAAGTTGAGAATTGACTGAAAAATGAGGAAGTTCTGACTCCGCCAATTTTGTGTCCATTTGGAGCCCGTTTTGAGCACTTTTCACCCGGTTTAGAAGTAGAGAAAGAGCTTAGGATTTTGTCACCTAAGTAGACTCACATATTCAGAAAAGTCCTCTTTCGTCCCCATTTTTCGACTACTGGCAACGTCCATTTCCGGTCCATCCGGAGTTAGTGCAAATTTTCTTCCCCTGTCCATAGGATCCACGCCCTTGGAGCTGCGAGGCTGAGCTTTGGTGTACAGAATCCTTGAACTCTACTCAAATTATGAAATACACACATTTAGGGCTCTAGCTCGCACCGTTTACGAGTTATAAGCCCAAATAAAAATCGGGCAAGAACAAAATTTCCACTGCATTCCCAGCCAAACTGGTTTTCTTAACGCTGGAAAAGCGCTCACTCAGCCCTTCTCAGCAACGTCCAGGTTGTCTTGATCTGACCTCTAAAATCTGTCCAACAGGTCTTTCAAATTTTCTAAGACTTTAGTACAATTTCCACATGTTTCGTCCTAAATATCTCTTGAGAGAGAAAGTATTTTGGCTAACTATTTGCAGTTTCTAGGAGTCCATATCAGGGTGTATCATTAACATAAGACCTGTCTGACAATTGCGTACCAATCTCAAGAACTGGGAGGTTGAAAATGGTCAGAAATTCTCAATTTGTCAAATTCTAAGCACAAACTGCGGTGTAAATAAGAAGCCGATTCTCTTCCTTTTCCTGACAATAAGGTTTTATGACTTTGACGTAGTCATGTTGTACGTTTTCTTAGCTTTCTAACGACACCAAACTCGTCTACATCCGATAATAAATGAGAAAGTTATGAGCTTTGGAAAATTCGAGTTTTTCCTTTACTTTTACATGTATCCGTGACTTTCACTTTCCACTTTTATTTCATTTGACCTAGATAGTTCATGACCTAGATAGTTCATCTTCGTTTTTAGCCCTATCCCTATCCCTAACCCTAACCCTAACCCTAACCCGAACCCGAACCCGAACCCGAACCCTAACCCGAACCCGAACCCTAACCCTAACCCTAACCCTAACCCTAACCCTAACCCGAACCCTAACCCGAACCCTAACCCCTAAACCCTAAACCCTAAACCCTAACCCTAACCCTAACCCTAACCCTAACCCTAACCCTAACCTTAACCCTAACCCTAACCCTAACCCTAACCCTAACCCTAACCCTAACCCTAACCCCTAACCCTGACCCTAACCCTAACCCTAACCCTAACCCTGACCCTAACCCTAACCCTAACCCTAACCCTAACCCTAACCCTAACCCTAACCCCTAACCCTAACCCTAACCCTAACCCTAACCCTAACCCATAGGGGTTACAAATTATAGAGTATAGGGTATAGGGGTTACAAGGTATAGGGTGTAGGGTATAGGGGTTATAAGGTATAGGGTATAGGGGTTACAAGGTATAGGGTGTAGGGTATAGGGGTTATAAGGTATTGGGTGTAGGGTATTTGGGTTACAAAGGATAATGTGTAAGGTATATGGTTGACAAGGTATAAGGTGTAGGGTATGGGGGTTATAAGGTATAGGGGTTATAAGGTAAAGGGTGTAGGGTATAGGTGTTACAAGGTATAATGTATAGGGTATAGGGGTTATTAGGTATTGGGTATAGGATATTTGGGTTACAAAGTATAGGGTATATTGGTTACAAGTTGAAGGAAGTAGGGTATAGGGGTTACAAGAAATAGGGTGATTCGTTTATGGTATAGGGGTTACAAGGTATAAGGTGTAGGTTATAGGGTTAATTGGTCATAAGGTATAGGTTGTAGGGTATAGGCTACAGGGGTTACAGAGCATAGGTTGTAGGGGTTATAGGGTGTAGTCGTTACAAGTAATTTGGGTTACAGGATATAGGGTATAGGGGTTACAAGGTACAGGGTTTAGGGTATAGGGTATAGGGTTTATAAGGTATTAGGTGTAAGGGTTAGTATGAAATTTTGATCTGCGCATGTGCAGACCATACTTCCGCTTGAATGGCTGCATTTCAAAACTGGTAAGTTCAGATTTCAAAATTTATATCTTTTGACTATTACTAATGAATTTATTCAGTTAAGGGTAACTTTGCAACGTATTTTTGTTCTTGATAAGTCTTTCCAGTAAACATTTAACTGCAATTGACTCTGTTTTATTTGTATGTCAAAAAGCACGTGGGTAATAACATTGTATGCCTTTTTTATGTAATTCCCTTCTCTTGTAACCAATATATAAAAGTTACACACACTTTCATTTATTCATATTTTTTTTAAATCGATTTCCTTCTATTTACCCTGAATCCATAAACTCTTTAATATGTATCTGATATCTCTAATACATCCAGGTTCTAATATGTCAAAAAAACGTGTTTTCTATCTATACGATATACCCTTCTCCCTGTACATTGCAGACCCTATCCTCTGTAACCACTATACCCAATTCCCTACAAACCCTATACCCTACATTCAATACCTTGTAACCCCTATACCCTATACCCTACATTCAAGACCTTGTAACCCCTATACCCTGAAACCCATACACTCTATACCTTGTAACCCCTATACCCTGTATACCCTACACCCTATACCTGGTCACATATATACCCTATACCCTACACCCTACACCTTGTAACCCCCATACCCTATACCCTACACCCTATATCTTCTAACCCTTGTGCCTTCTATATCCTATATGCTATACCCCATACCTTCTAACCCTTGTAACCCCCACACCCTTTACCCAATACCCTAAACCCTACAGTGTATACCCTATACCTTAAACTTTACACCCTGTTATTGTAACCCTTGTACCCTATACCCTACACCCTATACCTTATTACCCTATACTCTATACCCTAAACCATAGACCTTATAACCCTTGTAACCCCTACACCCTATACCCTATACCCTCTATCCCTTGTAATTTCTATGTCCTATATACCAATTGTTAGTCCATTATTTATACACTGAATTGACCACGGATTTTTTCCGTTATTTCCTGATTATGACAACGAGGACACGGCGGGTGTGACCGGTCGGCAGGGGATGCTCACTCCTCCATGGCACCTGATCCCACCTCTGAGGTTCCGGAGGTCCGTGTTTGCTCTGCTCTTATTTTGTATATCTGTTTAATGGACGTTGAGATTGAATACTGTTTGTTATTTCCATACCCTTCTTCATGCTATAACCTACACCTTCTTACCCTTGAAGTATTTTTTTTTTTACATCTATTTAACTTAACAGAAAATAAACCAAACTAAACATTGAAGTAAATGATTTCTGATAAATCAGTTTTGAGCTGTTATTCCATTGTTGCAAACATACGGCCATTTATTTTTTTTTTTTGTTTGGGCAGGGGGACTAGTTTTTCAAAGACATCAATCACTAACCATGTCAGAAGAAAGTGATGCTCACAATTTACCCGAGTTGAATGCTGAGGCCTTTGAGGGTAAATTAAACATTAAATACAATTTATGAATCACTTATTTTCGGTATACAATACTATAATAAACTCAAAAAAGTCTTCTATTCGTGATAATAAGTAAGCATTAAATAAAACGTTTTATCAATGTTTTTGTTATATGCATGAAAGTTTCCTTATAATGTCTGCTTTCTCTTTACAACAAAAAATAACTCATTACTATTTCCTTTAGAGCCCATATCGTTGGAGTATATGCGGGAAAATTTTATGGGGGTGGAGGAGGTGAGAGGCATCGTCATGGGACTTCAGAAAAATATTGATGAGAGACTTGATGTCTTCGAGCAGAAGATGGAGAAGAAAATGAAAGAGCTCCAACATACCATCATCGAAAAATGTAAGGAGGATGATGATAAAAAGTTGTCACGCATAAAACAAACTTTTATAGAAACGATCAATGAAGAAAGAGAAGACTTAAAAGAGGAAGTAAGGAAAAGTTTGGAGGATGGGTTGTTTGTTCTCAAGAAGATCGACGTTATACCTAAAGATGAAGCTCTGGGCTCTAAATTTCTGAAAAATAATTTTGACAGGCATATTTCTCCGTGCAAGGTCGTTTTAATTCCTCCCTCAAACACCGCAAGAACTTCTAGTTCAAGTTATGATATTAGTGACAGTAATGTTAAGCTCTCCAATCAGGTCGAACTGACTACAAAGAAGAAAAACTATGTACATATTTCACCACCATTTAAGACCTTGAGAACCTATCCAAAAAGACACTTTGCTAAAAAAGAGACTGATGTTCTTGATTTCATTGATGATTCTAACTTCATGGTGAAATATATAAATGATGAGATAGGTACGAAATTGCAAATACTTGTAAATTGTATACCCTAAGTAAAGATAATAAGCAACAATGATACATTTTGTATGTTGATATTACAGGAAATGGTGTATTTTCAAAGAAAAAATTCTCTAAGGGTGAACCTTTGCTTGAATACAAAGGCAAACTGAGGGAAGGTCCATTCCTTGAAGACGAGGATGATACCTATTTCTTTGAATTTGATTCCAATGGCAAAATAAAGATGTGAGTAGTTTTTAATAATTTTCACAGCATAATCTATCCTTCATCTTTTATTAAAATATATAAACAATCTAATTTACTTCTAGAATAGATGCGTCTGAAGACGATGGAAGCCTTGGCAGATTAATTAATGACGAGCATTGCCATCCTAATATTTTTCCAACACTCTTTGAAAAAGATGGAAAACCACACATCATATTCAAAGCAAAAAAGGATATAGAGGTAGAGGACGAAATTCGTTTTAATTATGGAGGGGAATCGTATTCATGGCGCCAGAAGGTATTTTTTTTAATCTATGATAAATCTTTTATGCGATGTAAAACACTTTTAAAATGCATACTTACGATGGTTTATGCACGATTTTATGAATTTTATTTTATTGTTTTGATTCCTAGGTTTCATCCTGGACACCCTCATGGTTTCGGAATGGAAGTTCCTGAACATATTTACTGAAAATTGTTTTTTAAATAATAAATAGATAATTTTGGTAAATAAAATGTATTAAAATAAATCTTAAAATTAAGATATTTGACAATAGAATAAAAATTTTTTTCTAAGTCCCAAGGAAAATACATTTTCCTTCTATTTTTTAAAAGAACAAGGAATTAAAGAAGAAAAAAGGTTTATTTTTCTTAATCTAAGCAAACCGTACTATTATAAAGAACAGAATTTCAGATTTATACATAATCGACAAAAATAAGAGCCAATCAGGAATTGCGACATATCGAGATCACTTAATTGGCCTTGTTTATTTGCAACATGATTTTTCGACTAATCAAGTGTTGTGGACAGTTAGAATCAAAATATATTTACTTAATTTAACACATATTATAATTGGTTGCAATCAAAACAGTGCAGAAAGTTCACAAAAATACTTGAGTTTCATTTTATACTTTCTAACCCCAGGATTCAGAATACAAATTTATACTTTTTTTTATAAAGGATATATGTAAGTAGAATAAAATAAAATTTGATTTTTCTTTTCAATTAAATTTACCATATAGGTATAAATAAAAATATGGAAGTTCTGTACATAATTAACAGAAATAAGGACAAATCAGGTGTCGCGACATGTCGAATTAAAGAACATCATACTTCCGAGGTCCCGAAATCATTTTTTGAATAACCAAGTATTGTGTACAATTTCAAACATGATATATAAGTGTTGTAGAAATTTCCTTGATCAAATTAATTATATGCAAATTAGTTATCAATCAGATGCTTCCTAGTGTGTTGGCTATGTAACATTAAACGTTGTAGTGATCACGACAAAGACGATGGCTCAGCGTCTTTGGCGGACTATAAATACCGGCGAGCGCTGATGCTCGTGGTTAGTCTATAGGTAGCAGTGGACGAGTACACATCGTGAAAAAAGGTAAGGAATTTATTGTTCTTCATTTGCGGGTCTCAATAAACTGCAGACATACCATTAGAAGTATGATATACTTTATTTAGTTCTTTCATACTGTAAACATTCCCTTTTTGGCTGTTTTGTTCTTATAAATATTAATTTATCTTGAATTGCTTAAATATACAGGGAATATAAGTAGGAATAAGATTGCTTTTCGTTTGCCTATGTAAACCGTACAACTATAAACCAAAAAAGTTAAGGTAAATACGTAGTCAACAAAAACAAGGACAAATTAGGAGTTGCGACATCTCGAAATCACTTAAGTATCTCTTGTTTATTCGCGACATAATTTTTCGACTTACTGAGTATTGCGAACAATTAGAGCTATCCTAAAATTTGTTAATTCAACACATTTTTTACTTTAATGCAATTATAACAGTGCAAAAAGTTTTAAAATGTTTATGTTACATTTTATGCGTTCAAACCCCATGGTTATGAATATACTTTTTTCTTGTATAGGGTGAAGGGTATAGGGGTTACAAGGTATAGGGTGTAAGGTATAGAGTATAGGGGTTAAAAGGTATAGGGTGTAGGGTATAGGGTATAGGCGTTACAAGGTATAGGGGTTATAAGGTAAAATAATATTAATAATAATAATAATAATAATACTTTATTTATAGAAGGTAACCGGATTAGTGCAAGCACTAGTCTTCCTCAGGGCCTTCTTTATAACATATATACAATGTTTTATACATTAAATTTAATAATTACAAACATAAAACAATAAAATATAAACACTTTGTTACAACAGGATAAATTAGATATTGGCATTTCATTGAAAAAAAAAGGGGGGCATAAATTTCATGTAGAACCAGTACGTTTCATAAGTAAAAAAATTTCAACACTACTTTTAAATATTGCAAGGGATTGGGAATTCCTAATACTGATAGGCAACTCATTCCAGATAATAACCCCTGAATATTATAAAGAATTTTTGAATAAATTTGTTTTATATTTTGGTAAACGAAGTTCTGAATTTGTCTCTGAGCGTAACCTGTATGATCCAGAACTTGGAAATTCAAAAGAAAAAAATCCTGCATATAATCTGGAGACATATGATAAAAAGTTTTGAACATTAGAATGCTTTTCTGTAAATATAGAAGTTCGTAAACTGTTAACCAGCTTAAAATGTTAAACAGTGGCCTTGAAGGTGCATCATATCTTTCATTTAAAATAATCCTAGCTGCTCGTTTCTGAAGTTTGTAAATTCTATCGATGTGAGTTTGAGGAGAGTTACCCTAAATAGAAAGGCAATATAAAATTATAAAATAGCTATCTAGTATTCAATGGTAGAAACTTTTTAATTTTTCGTAAGGTATTTAATTTATAAGTAAGGGTTTTGCAAACGGCATCCACATGCAAAGTATATTGAAGAGTATGATCAATGTGAAAACCCAATAATTTCTCTGTCCTAAAAGGGTTACAAGGTATAAGGTATAGGGTATAGGGGTTCCAAGGTATAGGGTGTAGGCTATAGGGGTTACAAGGTGTAGGGGTTATAATGAAAAAATAGGGGTTACAAGGTATAGGGTATAGGGTATAGGGGTTACAAGGTATAGGGTGTAGGGTATAGGGGTTACAAGGTGTAGGGGTTATAAGGTATAGGGGTTATAAAGTATAGCAGTTACAAGGTTTAGGGGTTTCAAGGTATAGGGTGTAGAGTATAGGTGTTCCAAGGTATAGGGTGTAGGGTATAAGGGTTACAAGGTATAGGGTGTAGGGTATAG
>NW_026921699.1:0-103126 GCF_032062105.1 Saccostrea cuccullata | reverse complement strand
GGGCTGATGGGAAGGGTCTCATTGCCAGAGGTAACGTACTTGTTATAAATGGGAATTTTTTATGCCAGTAGGCCTTATTGAAATACAGTTGTATACTGAAATGCTATTTGTGATATTTATCAATCATGCAGAAACAAATTATGAGACCCACTCATTTGTGATCTGCATATAATATTAATACAATATACACCATGATTATATGAAAATAGAATCAATCTGAGAAAATCAGTCTTACCCCCTTATATTTTCACAATTACTAAGGAGTGTAACATTTAAAACAAAATGATAACATAATTTTTTCAGGGAAGCATTTCTTGTTTCTGGATACGGTGCAGAATTCAGCAGCCCTTCACAGGGATATGGGACTACGGCTGTACATGGCCCCCTCTCTATCATTCACTGCCTCTCAGTTAAAACAACAGGACTGGAGCCAGAAATTCCACACTACTGTAAGAAACAGAAACTCTCTTTTCTTGCTGGGCATCATAAAGCATACCAGGTATACAGGTAGTGGAAAGATTATCCATTTATTAATCTGTTTCTTGTTGCAGTGGTCTGGACTGAAGACTCCATTACCTGCCAATGTCCATATGTTGACCCTGGAGCAGTGGGGTGGCCCCACCATCAAACCCAGCCCCACTCAACCCTTCCTCATCAGATTTGAACATATTTATGAGAAGGGAGAGAACTCTGAATTGTCTAAACCTGTCAAGCTGATGGTGAAGGTAAAAATGTGAACTCTTTTCTCCAGGATCAATTCAGAAAGAATTGTTTGTTCAGAACATTATTTTTTTTTTCCTCATTTGATAGACAGTAAAACTGGGTGAAATAGAAATTATTGGAATTTCAAAATTCCACTTCCTTATATAAAGCCAGATTCTTTATTAAGGAAACTATAAAGGAAACAATTAGTAAAAAGTTGCCCCAGGATTCATTATAAATTCCTAATATAACATAAGTCTTCTTTAAAACTAAGTTCTTTATAACTGAGTTTTATTGTAGAATTCTGACATTATACATGTATGTTTCATTTTCAGGATATGTTTGTACCATTCAGTATAGAAACCATTGAAGAGTTAACACTGGGGGCTAACTTACCACTGAGTGATCTCCAGAGACTACAGTGGAAAACAAAAGACTACATCACAGGTAGAATCCGGTTTTATTCCCTCATGATTAAACTGTCCTCATATTCTTTTGCAGTGATTAAGTTAATAATGTTTCCAATGGGAAGGGTCTTTTATATACAGTGAAATATCAGTATCTCGAAGTTGAGGGGACCTGGACACGACTTCGAGATATCCGGGGTTCGAGATATCCAAGGTTATCTTCCAAAGTCGATTCAATAATTTCCCGGGATTTTTTTTGTATATATCTTCATGCATAACACTATTCTGTATTACCAAACATGTAGTCTTTATGGTAAAGACTCAAGCATATTCGCAATAAATATTAAGAAAAACATTGTCGTCGTTTTCTTTATCGTGTATAATTGTAAAACAGTTTAATATACATGCCTTATTGCATATACAGCGATTTTACATTTTCCAGGCCATGCTTACGAGGTCAATCGGGATGTATCATTAGCATTATAGTTGAAGAACCTTCTCCGTAAGAAAAGAAAAAGACGAATTTTTAAACAACATTATTTGATAGAAAATGTTATTTAGAACACTAAAAAAAATAATAAGCATTTAAACTGTGTACTTGAGTATTATAAATAGTTTACATGTATTACATTACGAAGTACTACTAAAGAACATATAGTTTACGAAACTGACAATGCAAATGGCGGTCAAGGTTATCTACTTATACGCAGATAAACATGAATGTAATCAATCACTGCACTTTGCATTATGCACTGCAACTTAACTGTTTAATTTAAGATTATCGTGAAAAGTCTTTGTGTTATATGAATTTACGATTTTAATTATACAGAGCATATTATTAAATGCAATATCGGTAATACTGTCTGTATTTAATAATAATAATAATAATAATAACATTTGTATAGCGCCCTATTTAAAATAAATTACTCTACGGCGCTGAACAGACAGTGTTTCAGATATACAAGTAGTTAAATACAACATAATAATCATTAAAACATAAAACCTAAAATAATTGTACGAGATCATTACTAACATAAGAGTAAGCTAAAATTATAAGCTGCTGCACTAAGATCAACTTGAGATCAACTTAAAATCTTCACACAATACAGGTTGTGCCCAAATAAATAGTCTGAGGATAATAAAACTCGATAACTTGTTCAAAAAAATTAAAAAATTACACATTGTATGCTATCTTAAAAAGATGAGTCTTAAGATCCTGTTTAAAAGCTAAAAGTGACGTCTGAAACCAGAGAGCATCCGGTAAACCATTCCACAAAGTTGCTGCTGCATGGTCAAATCGAAGCGTTCCGTATGTCTCCGTGCGAACACGAGGTTTCACAAGATTTTTGGAGTCATACGAACGTAGAGTCCTTGACGGTTTATAGACTGTTATGAGTTCCTTTAGGTATGATGGTGATGTCCCGAGTACTTTGAAAGTGTATAAAAGGATCTTATAATATGTTCTAAATTTGACTGGTAGCCAGTGAAGAGATATCAGGACTTAGGAGATATGATCATGCTTCTTAGTTCGGGTGACAATCCTTGCTGCCATATTTTGTACTCTCTGTAGACGTGATATATTTGTCTCTGTAATTCCACAGAGTAGTGCATTTCCATAATCAAGTCTTGATGTAACTAGAGCGACAACTAGAGTCTTACAAGCATCTTCTGTTATGAATGGACGAATTCGACTAATATTTCGTAGGTGGTAAAAACAGGATTTGGACACTGCGCTAATCTGATTCTCCATGGTAAGTGATTTGTTGAAAAACACTCCCAAATTCTTCACACAATCTGATTCACAGATGACAGAACCATCAAAATCGAGTTGGTGTGTAAAAGATCTTTTAAGCTGACTCTTTCGTGTAAAAACAATAAACTCAGTTTTATCCTGGTTCAATTTTAGTAGATTTGCGCACATCCAGCTTCTCACGTTAGCTAAACAAGTTTCTAGTCGACTTTTTTTAAGTTCTGAATTGCTGCGAAGTGGTTTCTTTTATCGGTCGTAGACTACACCAAATACCCAAGCTGTGATACCAATTGCAATTAACCTGCCACAGATACCCAACATGAGCTTGGGATTAATTAAGTTTCCTCCGGTTTGAAAGAGTTAATTAATAGCCACTGGCGAGAATGTGTGAAGTCACGATGCCAGGTGTGTTCAGTAGACCGAGAAATTCACTGCACTTCGAGATAAGCCAGGTAAAAAAGGGCTTTGGACTTTGAATATACTTCGACATAAGCGGGGTATTCGAGATTACCGTGTTCGAGATATCAGGTGTTTTTTAAATCATAAATATAGAGAAAACGGCCGGGACCGGCGATCGACTTCGACATAAGCGGGGTATTCGAGATATCCCATGTTCGAGATACTGATATTTACCTGTATTATACTGGTAGGTTGGTATGCTGTCATCACAAATTTGTTTATTGAATTGTTTGTTGTATTTTTTTGTTTTTTACATTTTCGTGTTTGTAAAATATCTTGAAAATATCACAATAGATTCTTTTATATTGATATACATGTATTTTTCTCACACTTTTATATACATGTAGTTCATACTAGTTTTACAAATTTTATTTAAATATATTGGTCAAAGTCAGATTCGTTTGTTTTCTTTTACTTGACATTGTGCAATTTTTTTTCTTTCAAGGTACCAAATTAATGCGACACAAGATCACAGCAGCAGATAATTTTACCGTGATTCTTAACCCAATGGAAATACGGACATTCCAAGTAACTCTCTCCTAGAGAACTGTCATCCGAGATACCTGATTTCTGAATGCATTCACTTGAATGATTAAACATTTAAAACTGAGATTGTTTGAATGTGATTATAGTGCATTTGGGATGGATCTTCAGTGATATCTGTGCTTTACATTCACAAATAGTTTTAAAATGTGCTATAACTTTCACATGGAAATTACTTCCCCTTTTCAACATGGATAGAGGTTGTCAATATCTTTTGAATTTTCTCTAGGTGATGTGCCAAATGCTAGTACATGAACATTTATGAATCCGTCTAGTCAAGATGTTGAATTTTTTTTTTTTTGATTTATTTTCTGCAACCCCATAATTCAAGCTATTTTGATTTGATTGCCCAGCAAGGGCATTATATTGAAGTGTTCAGAGTAGAAAGCTACTATTTACACATTGAAAAATGTGATTTAGCATTGAAGAGGGGAGGGGTGGTAAAAGGCACAATAAAGACCATATAGCGGGTTATTTTAGCAGGGTGCTAATTTTAGCTTATTTTGGCATTTTGGTGGTAGCCCACTAAAATTTTAATCGCTAAAATAGTCAGTACTCTCTTTAGTGTTTGTCTGCAAAGAGCTGAAACTCTGCGTCCACTAAAATAAATTACGCCAATATTATTGGCATACCCTTGAGCAGGCAAAACACCAAATTTTACACCCGCTATACGGTATATCCTTTCATTGTTTTACAAACATGTTTAAATGCTAATGTTAATGGAGATTTGCAAGGAGAATGGGTGCTTATTGGAAAGGTATGCATTTATCAAAAATTGTTTTTTTACATATTACATGTATTTCAGATCTGATGCTTTTTTTGGCTTTGTAATGTGTATATACATATACATGTACTTTTTTTTTCATTATATTTTTCTAAGTGCTTTCTTTCTAATTTTACACCCGATAATGTATATCCTTTTTTTGTTTTACAAACATGTTTTAAAAAGTTGTTTATGTCATGTTAATAATGCAAACATTATTTACATAAGCATTATGATCTGATGACATTTAAAATGGAAAGGATTATGCAATTCAAAATTTGAATTTTTACCTAATTTTTTTTGAATGTTTAAGATGCAGTAAGAAAGTCTTTGTTTTAAACTTTTGTGGCTTTGTAATGTGTATATACATGAAAACTTTTGTGTTTTATATTTTTCATAATACAGCTTAAAGAAGTAAAACACCTGGATTGAGATGGAATGTAAATCTTACTTTTTTAAAGTAATATAAACATAGATTTTAAAAAGTTGTTTATGTCATGAAGTATACTTATATTGCAAACATTATTGATCTGATGACATTTACAATAGGTTCTATCATTATGCAATTCAGATTGTAAGAATTTCTGTGATACAATAATTTTTTTTAATGTTTAAGATGTGGTAAGAAAGTCTTTGTCTCCTGTAAACTTTTGTGGTAACATTCCAAAATGAATGTGAAAATAAAAGAAAACTTTTGTCTTTTAATATCTGAGCATAATACAGCTTAAAGAAGTAAAACACCTGCTGGTCTTTGATTATTAGAAAGGTACGAGGGACGTTCAATAAATAATGTCATTAGCTCGATGACATACAACATAGAAATCATATGACATTAAGCTAGACTTTCTCTCATTATTGGATCTTTAATGAATTGATAACAGTTTATGTGACCACTTTTCATCACATAGTTTCATCGTTTATGAGAATCTTGCAACAAGGGCTATTCTGAAAGTGGGCTGCATTTTTTTTGAATAGTAAAGAATCAGTAAACTAGAGTGAAAATAAAAGCTTACAATTAAATTTTGCTGTAAAACGTGTTATCCCAAAATCCCAAAGAAATTTTCACTATTAGAAATATGTGAAATTTACATAAAAATCTTGTTTTATAGACAAATAAGCAAGTGGATTTCAATGATAAAAAAAATTATATAATGGACATCAAATATAAAGTCTCTCTTTGCAAACAAAAAAAAAAAATCTTATGTACTATTTTCCCAATTTCAACAAATAATTTTGATGAATATTTTTATTGACTTTAAGACACATAGCAAATTTGATATAAAATCAAAGGAAGTAGTTTACAATAAAATTTAATTAACAAGAAAGGTTTTGATAAAAAAGTTTAAAAATATCGGCAAGGAAATGATAACTAATATTATTTTGAAAAACAAATACATAATGCAAGATCTTTAAAAAAGGGAGAGGAGTGTGTGTGTCGGGGGGGGGGGGTCTTTCTCAATTATTTTAAATATATGTATGGTAACCAAAGAACAATTTATATATATGTATTATTAGACCTATATGCAAATGACAACAATTTTATTCATTTATAATTTTTATTTAAAATATACCTATAATAATTATTTATTTTTCAGCAAGGGAAGGCCGCTTGATATCCTTTGTAATGCAAAATTTCCCTGAAAGAACCCATTTAAAACATTTCTGTACTTGATAAAAACAGCAACCCTGACTGTGATGTTATTCAATATTGACAAAACCATGTCAACTTGACTTTATATTACAGATTTATATGCAATTTTCTTACAATATTAGCCTTTGTTTCTTTTGTTCAAAATTTACAACAAATAATAATTTTTTAGTCATATTTAATTTTTGGAATGGCTAACTTTAGCAATTGTTTTGCCACAATAAAAAACCAATGGACAAATTTTGATTAACAGAATTTAACCAACGGTTAAAAGTTAATCCACTGGATAAGAGATTTAACCAACGGTTAACCTTAACCAGAGTTTTGAGCAACCCAGTCCTGCTGGTCTTTGATTATTAGAAATGTACACGTGCTTCTACATAGGAGATGCTTAAATTAACATTATTGTAATTATTTCATTGATTCTTTGGGAATTTTGTAAAAGTTCTTTTAGTTACTTTATATTTATTTACATGCATTAATATTGTGAACAAATTTTTTTTATCATCAACACAAAGGAGAAGAAAAAAGCATGACTTCTGATAAATAAGTGTGGCCTTCTTTTGGGTCTTTCAGTTCCAAGATGTAAAAAAACAAATCCAGGAAATTCAAAAAGATTTTTAAGACAAGAGCTGTAATCTTAGGGAGGGTAGGTCTTTGTGACCATTTATATTGAAACCCTGAGGCCAAAAGATGAATAGGCTGGCAAAGTTTGAGAATTCCAAACCAGTACCCAAATATTAAGCTCAATAGTTTGATGGTATATGTACATGTATTCCAAACAATTTGCAAACGAGATGTTTGTAAAACACTTATGCCCCCCTCCCCCAAATAATTGAAATTTTTCAAAGTCCAAGGGGCACAACTCTGTCAAAAATTGGCTCGATCGTATCCAAAACAGAACTACCAGTATATTCTTATGATAAATCTGTATATCAAATTTCAATTTAGTATGTGCAACAAAAACTAGAACTGTCCAATAGGGACAAATACCCCCCGCTGGGTTTTTCAGAGAAGGTGCCAATTCAAAAATACTTTATGGATCTAGAGGTGTTCACAATTTACTTACAAAAATTTGCAGTGAAATATAATTGCTCATCATGTTTCTTAATGAATTTTGCAACCAAATGAAACATCAATACTAATACATTGTAATTCCACTGTAACATTTTTTTAATTTTTTCATTTTATTTTTTTTTATTTCTGCATTAAAAAAAAATATTGCAATTATGTGTTATGTCACTCTGCAAACTGATTGTTAAAAAAAAACATAACACAAAATCAAATTAATCTTGATATATGAATTTGAAAATTAATGCATTTTGAAAATAAAGAGCTGGTCATCCAGTAATGAAGTGCTTTGACAGACAATAAATTACAATTAAGAGAATAAGAGAAGAGAGATCTTTAATTCTTGTGCCTTATTCCCTGGAGATTAGATAACACACATGCTTGATAAGAGATATGCCTTAACAACTTCCAACACCAAACTCATTAATTTTTCTTTGACTGGATGCATGTCCAGTCATTATTCCCAAGAGACAAATGAAATTACATTATCTTCTGTGCAATGTAAAAACTGTTTTTAACACTTGATGATGTTTCTTTTTTTTAAGTTTTTATGAGTAGTTTTAAGCTGTAGTATTTTTGAACAGATATTCTAGATTCTATATCTCAAACCTTATACATGAGCCCAAAATGAACAAGTCAATTAAAATAAAAAATAAAACCTGTAAAATGCAAAAAAATTAACAAAATCCAGGTGCACACCTAGTTTGAATAATAATGTACAAATTTTCAGATTAATCCTTGCAATAGTTTCTGTAGAAACGGCCCCCCTCAAAACCACAAAATAAAAATGAAAAAACACCTGTAAAATTCAAAATAATAATCGAATCAAGATGAAAATATCAGATGCACAACTTCATATGGTGAATAATATGTGTACAAATTTTCAGACAAATCCTTCCAACAGTTTCTGAGTAATGGTACCAGTATATCTCGTCTACAGACAGTATATCAAATTTCAAACTTCGTTTGCCGGGGGTATACAAACATGAATGGAAACTTGGTGAACCAAGACAGACCGACTGTCAGCAGCAAAACAATATCCCCTCCCTTCTTCGAAGAGGGGCATAATAAATAGGTACAAGTTCAAAATATCTAGGGGATATAATGCTCACCACATTCCCCGTAGCTCTACTGTTCTGAAAAGATCTTCACAAAGCTTGATTCACATGAAAAAATTTTAACCTAGAAAAATCTCTTTTGCAACTTATTTTACAGTCAAACCTAGTTATCTCACATTCAATGGGACTAAAATATCCGTCGATTCAAGAGATCGAGTGTAAAATACAAAACAAGAGATTGGGACTGATATATCAATGGTATTTGAGATACTGAAGCTCTACTCTAGCATTAAACAAGATTTTAAAAAACTGATGGGTTTTTCTTTTATACTCTGCTTACAAAGAAGAAACACCATTTGTTTAGGCTTCATTAAATAAAAAATTTCATTTTGGAAAGTTTGGTTGAAATTGGTCCAGTGGTTCTGGAGAAGTTGAAAGTGTTAAAAGTTTATAGATGAACTTCAGACAAATTGTGAACACCAAAGCTCACTTGTGCTTTCAGCTCAGATGAGCAAACAACAGATTAACAAGTGCATGTACCGGTATTTAATTGTATTATTCTCTAAAACGAGAAGACAAATGTATGCAAGAACCTCAGCAATTTATTATCAGCAGGATTTTGAAATCAATTTCTTTTTTTTCTCCAAGATTTAGATTGTCATGGTCAAATATTGCACTGATGAGCGAAACATAATACAGCTGAAAATACTTTAGCAGAGTTAATAAATTATAATCTCAGTTGAATTGTTTGGTCCTTTAATATTCCTCTCCCTCCTCATCTTCCCCTCCTTCAACGGAGTCCACACCGACTTCTTCATAGTCCTTCTCCAGGGCCGCCAGATCTTCACGCGCCTCGGAGAATTCTCCTTCCTCCATACCCTCTCCTACGTACCAGTGGACGAAGGCTCGCTTGGCATACATCAGGTCAAACTTGTGATCCAGACGAGCCCAGGCCTCAGCGATGGCAGTGGTGTTGCTCAACATGCAGACGGCACGCTGAACCTTGGCCAGGTCACCTCCTGGGACAACAGTGGGGGGCTGGTAGTTGATGCCCACCTTGAATCCGGTGGGACACCAGTCCACAAATTGGATGGTACGCTTGGTCTTGATGGTGGCAATGGCAGCATTCACATCCTTGGGTACAACATCTCCTCTGTACAACATGCAACAGGCCATGTACTTGCCATGACGAGGGTCGCACTTGACTAGTTGGTTGGCTGGTTCAAAGCAGGCATTGGTGATTTCAGCCACAGAGAGTTGTTCGTGGTAGGCTTTTTCAGCAGAGATGACGGGGGCATAGGTAGCCAGAGGGAAATGGATACGAGGGTAGGGCACCAAGTTGGTCTGGAACTCGGTCAAGTCCACATTCAGGGCGCCATCAAATCTCAGGGAGGCAGTGATGGAGCTGACAATCTGACCAATCAGACGATTCAGGTTGGTGTAGGTGGGGCGCTCAATGTCCAGATTGCGGCGACAGATGTCGTAAATGGCTTCATTGTCCACCATGAAGGCACAGTCTGAGTGCTCCAGGGTAGTGTGAGTGGTCAGGATGGAGTTGTAGGGTTCTACTACTGCAGTGGACACCTGAGGAGCTGGGTAGATGGAGAATTCCAGTTTGGATTTCTTTCCATAATCCACACTCAGACGTTCCATGAGGAGCGAGGTAAATCCAGATCCGGTACCACCACCAAAGCTGTGGAAGATGAGGAATCCCTGGAGTCCGGTGCACTGGTCAGCCAGTTTACGGATTCTGTCCAGGACCAGGTCCACAATTTCCTTGCCGATGGTGTAATGTCCACGGGCGTAATTGTTGGCGGCATCCTCCTTTCCTGTAACTAGTTGTTCTGGATGGAATAACTGTCTGTATGTTCCTGTGCGTACCTCATCTAAAAAAAAATAATATGAGGATGCTTTATCTGCTTTTTTCAATAACTGAAAATAAAAAACAATTTCCTGTCGGATTATGAAACAGGACAAAACAAAATTATAAGGAAGTGAATACCAGATGATGCTATGAGATAATTCTTTTATCAGTTTTTTTTTTTACAATTTGGAACTTGCTGTGTAATTGAAGCACATGTACTCAAGTTTTCCCTTAACTTGTTTATAGTATGAAGTATACAGAAAAATTCTAATCAGATTTCAAGGGATTTTGCAATAAAGCATTATTCTGACACAGGAGATAACTTTGAATTCCCATTGTTCAAGGTATGTCAGGGGTTCAAAATTCCTCAAGCCCGACGTCCCGGACTAACAAATTCCGGATCCGGACTCGGCATTTAGAATTCGCCAAAGTCCTGGGACTTGGCTATGTTTTTTGTTTATCTTTTTTTTTAGTTAAAAAAATGATCGTAAAGCTAAAAATAAAGCAAATTCTCAAATGTATTAAGTAAAAATGTGGGTTTGTGGTCGTTAAAATACCCATAAAACATTACGAACGTTTCGAAAATACAATCCGTCTTTTTATTTTCCGTTGCGGTTAGATTCTTGCTTTTACGCAATTCCTCATGTTTCCTCCTATATGACAAACGGCAATTAGTCTATTAGTTTTTCAACTAATTAGTTTTTCAACTGCTATTTATTGTAACAGATGGTTTATTCAGTAGTGAGTATTTGTAAAAGTTATTTTAATGTACCAATAATCTATCAGTCTGGTATTTTTAAAATACTCATGTATGACTATATGACAGTTTATGGAGGAAAAATAAAACAAAATTAATATTAATACATATAGTCTTTATTCATTCAATGCAACAAATGAAAATAAATTATAAGTAACATAAATTTAATGATGTATAGGTTAATATGGACTTTCAAATTTCTTCCTCGGACTTGCCTAAAATTTACTCTTTAAGTCCTGGACTTGACCATGACAAAAAAAATTTTGAACCCCTGTATGTCCATCAATATACACTCGGAAGCACCTGATTAAATTATTAAATAGTTCTACAAGTGGATTGCCCCGAGGTAGAAACCCATTAGTTAAATGTCACAGCATCAAGAAAATAATCAATGAAATCTATCATTATCAAACGAAAATTATGAGTGGGACGATTTCAGGGCCACTTTCTGTTAGCATTAATTTGTGATTCAACAGATATTGGCTGCTGCCTCAAAAAACTATAATGCAATATAAAATCAATAAAGAAATGCAACTGAATCACATCTGCTGATGATTCATCGTCTGCATACTAATTTTTAAGTACACTAGCCAGACATAATTATGATGATGCCAACTAAAGTATGGTCCAACAATAAGTATTCATGGCCAACTTTTTTCATTTGAAATTGGAACAATGAGGAATTGGCGGGATACATTTAATCTCCCCCGAGTGCTTGTGTTTGACACATGTGGAACTTATCATCAGCCTATCTGGGGAGCCCTCTCTCTGTAGCAGTGAAAGCATTTCACAAAATAAACGAAGTCAAAAAAAAATATGCTGGCGATGCAGAACAGCTGCAGTTTGCCGTCTGCTACCATTGATTTTGTGAGAAATGGTGAGTCATAAGTCATGACTCCATACACATGATGATACATTCTTCATCCAATCAAGCATCCCAGAATAAGAATCCCCAAAAATATAATAAATCTTCTGACCCAAATCTTTTTTTCCCTTTATAAATGACATTATCTTTTCCTTTGAAAGTCTACATACTTTTTTCGTTAAAACTTCAGACAAGCCTCTTAACAATTTACCAGCATTTCGAAATTAAAAAGAACCGCATTCTTATCATCCCATTATTATCTTTAGAGAAAAAAAATACTCATTATTTTTTTTTCTTCTCAATATGCTAACAGCTTAACAATTCTTGTGGAAAAATATCTGATTACCCACCAACGACTGTTGGCTCGAGGTCAACAAATACAGCCCTGGGCACATGTTTGCCTGCACCAGTCTCGCTGAAGAAAGTGTTGAAGGAGTCATCACCACCTCCAATGGTCTTGTCACTGGGCATCTGACCGTCCGGCTGGATTCCATGTTCTAGACAGTACAGCTCCCAGCAGGCATTGCCCATCTGGACTCCAGCCTGTCCCACATGGATACTGATGCATTCCCTCTAAAATAAATGAATTAATAACTTAATGAATTTATTAACAGCTCATCATCAGAAATTTGAAACTTTTCTTCGTTTAAATGACAAACACATCTAATTATTCCATATTCATTAAACATATATCTTATTAAGTGCCTTGCACTGAGTGACAGTTCGTCTTTGTGCCGGTGTCACAATGTACACGTGCCTGACGTGGGCGTTGTCTCTCGCAATTTTTTCCCGCCAATTTCCAATATATTGACAATCATTGATAACAAAGTTTGTTAAAATATTTATATACTTTTGGGGAGGTCATAGATTTGAAAATCGAAATCAAAAGAAAATATTCAAACAATTCGAAGAACAGTACAAGGCCCCGAGGGGTCGGTCAGCTCATCCAGCCGGCAAAAATAAATTTTTTTGGTTTTTGTTTTAAGATAAACTTTAATTTCATATGTCAAAAATGAGTAATAAAGCTAAACTTACCATTATGAAGATTTGAAAGTGTGGGTGAGAAAAATTTCAAAAGTGATGTAAAATCCTCGTGTTTGACTGCTCAAAGAGTCTGGAGGAAGGTAATGAGCGCATTCATTCATTTTGGTTATATAGTAAGTGGGCCCCGATAATGCATATGCGTGAAAAACCACTTTCGAGGGCTTTCATTGCAATTTCATTGAAAACTTGGAGAAGTTCCGAATAAAAGTAGACGTCACAATCGAGGGCGGTGCTCTACAGCTGTGGCGGATTCAAGGATTGAGGCTAGGCATTATAGGCATATAAAATTATGAGTGTTGTATGATTTTAAAGGAATTAATTTTTAAAAATCTGGCCTATTTATTATAAATTCATACATAGAGTTTAATAAATCTCCAGTTTCCTTGCGATTGTAAAAGAATTTTTTACTACTTCACCCACCCCCTCATTTCTTGCAGAAAATGGGGAATTTCTCACTTTAAATGAAAAAGCTGAAAATATAATGAACAGTAATTGATCCATAAAAATACACCTCAGAGAATAGAACATAAAACACGACACAGACACCCAGAGATAGACAATGTGCCAGAACTCAAAACATTTTCTGTTTTTAGATTTTAATAAATAGAAAGTGAGAGATAGCTTCTTTTTTGATTCATTTTTGTTTCAAATTTATAACTAGAAATTTTGTCAATGTACATATCTTAAATCTGATTTAAAGTGGAAGAAAAAAATTCAAAAAAAAAATTAAAGAGACAGAAAAACACAATTGAAAGAAATAATTGAAATAACGTGACATAGAAAAACACAATTGAAAGAAATAATTGAAATAACGTGACATGTCAGCAGAGTGATCAAGCTTGTATATCATGTATTAATATTATATACTTGAAAGCTTCTGATGAATATACATGTATATTTTTAATATTCATAATTTTATTTTTAAAACAGTGCCAGCTTAACTGAGACAGTTTTATTGTCAAAAATAATGCAAATTTGTGATTGTCTATGAATAATATGCAATATAATGCATCTGTTTTTAAAGTACATGTATTTTGAACAGCTATAGGGACTTTGACAGACAATTAAGTCCTGGTATTTTTTTGTTTTTTATATAACATTTTATTGGCACTAATTTTATTTTAAAAACACATTTCCATTTATTTCTTATAAAATCATCTTTATCTATTTCTTTACCAATTAGACTTACTCAATAAATATCTTTTTGTTACAATTTGTTACTTTTATTAAATTGTGCACTGGAGTGGAAATTAATTGTGTACATTTTTGTGGCAAATTACATCAACAAGAACCAATCAAATAGCTTGATTTGGAATCGTCCAAGTTTAAATTGAACGAGGACATATAAAAAGCGAGAGGGAAGCCGCGTAATTCACATCTTCTCACTTGATCCGTTGCAGATCGTCACGTGAGATTTCCCTTGCTTGTAAATTTCTCCGACTTTCCTAATTACCAGACAACAACAGCAAAATGGTAGGTGCACATTATATAAACATCTTGTATTTTATTAGTTTCATTTTTATAAATACTATAATTTATTAGAAATGTCAGCAAGAAAAAGTAGGAGGTTTTGGCGCTAAGGTGAACGTGCATTGTACTTCGACACGTGTAAAGGAAAATAGCTATTTTCAGAGCTTTTGTCCTTTTTAATGTAAATTAATGAGAAGTAACTTTTAGTTGGTTTATAATACTAACATACATATTACTTCTGTAAGTAAATGGTTGGACCACACCCATATTCACAAAATTTTTAAAATATTTCAAGTCTGACAATAAATCATTGAATGTACAAGTGTAAGCGTTAGCTGTAAAGGGAAAATATATTGACACGGTCATGTCAGGGTCATAGAATTTCAAATTTTATACAAATATAACTTTTTAATTCTGAGGTTTAATTATTATTGAATGGCCCTTTAAATTTCAGAGGGAATGTATCAGTGTGCATGTGGGTCAGGCCGGAGTCCAGATGGGCAATGCCTGCTGGGAGCTGTACTGTCTAGAACATGGAATCCAGCCAGACGGTCAGATGCCCAGTGACAAGACCATTGGAGGTGGTGACGACTCCTTCAACACTTTCTTCAGCGAGACTGGTGCAGGCAAACATGTGCCCAGGGCTGTATTTGTTGACCTCGAACCAACAGTTGTTGGTAGGTTTAGACTTGGATCATGCTAGTGAAATTGTAAGAACAGTTTATAAATCTCTTATAGAAGTGAGAAAAAATTGGCTTATATCATTAATGAGACTACGTAACAGATATGAAATTTTACTTCCTTGAAAAAAAGATCTTCCTTCTTGTTTGAAGTACTCGAGCTGTAAAGGGGAATTGTAATGTTTATCAACTTCCGGTCAGATGAGTAGATTATAATAAAAAAAGTATTCATGAGTAGTAAACTGTTTGATTTATAATCTCAACATTTATGTTTGTTTTTCAGATGAAGTTCGCACAGGAACATACCGCCAGCTCTTCCACCCAGAGCAGCTCATAACAGGAAAGGAGGATGCTGCCAACAATTACGCTCGTGGACATTACACCATCGGCAAGGAAATTGTGGACCTGGTCCTGGACAGAATCCGTAAACTGGCTGACCAGTGCACCGGACTCCAGGGATTCCTCATCTTCCACAGCTTTGGTGGTGGTACCGGGTCTGGATTCACCTCACTTCTCATGGAACGTCTGAGTGTGGATTATGGAAAGAAATCCAAACTGGAGTTCTCCATCTACCCAGCTCCTCAGGTATCCACTGCAGTAGTAGAACCCTACAACTCCATCCTGACCACTCACACTACCCTGGAGCACTCGGACTGTGCATTCATGGTGGACAATGAAGCCATTTACGACATCTGTCGCCGCAATCTGGACATTGAGCGCCCCACCTACACCAACCTGAATCGTCTGATTGGTCAGATTGTCAGCTCCATCACTGCCTCCCTGAGATTTGATGGTGCCCTGAACGTGGACTTGACAGAGTTTCAGACCAACTTGGTGCCCTACCCTCGTATCCATTTCCCTCTGGCTACATATGCCCCCGTCATCTCTGCTGAAAAAGCCTACCACGAACAACTCTCTGTGGCTGAAATCACCAATGCTTGCTTTGAACCCGCCAACCAGATGGTCAAATGTGACCCTCGTCATGGCAAGTACATGGCCTGTTGCATGTTGTACAGAGGAGATGTTGTACCCAAGGATGTGAATGCTGCCATTGCCACCATCAAGACCAAGCGTACCATCCAATTTGTGGACTGGTGTCCCACCGGATTCAAGGTGGGCATCAACTACCAGCCCCCCACTGTTGTCCCAGGAGGTGATCTGGCCAAGGTTCAGCGTGCCGTCTGCATGTTGAGCAACACCACTGCCATCGCTGAGGCCTGGGCTCGTCTGGATCACAAGTTTGACCTGATGTACGCCAAGCGAGCCTTTGTCCACTGGTACGTAGGAGAGGGTATGGAGGAAGGAGAATTCTCCGAGGCGCGTGAAGATCTGGCGGCCCTGGAGAAGGACTATGAAGAAGTCGGTGTGGACTCCGTAGAAGGGGAAGGAGAGGAGGAAGGAGAAGAATATTAAATGTGTTCAATGATCTTTGAATTCAGGAACTTTTTTCTATTTTTTCAACATGTTGAAAAGAAAATAAATTCCATTTTGAAATGTTTTTCCTTGTTTGTTTTCAAACTTGTTACTTTTTTGAGATGGAGGCAAGAAATAGGGTCCCATTTTGACAGACAAAAATTTAAAAAAAAAAAAAAAAAAAACAAAAAAAAAACCATTGCATTTCGATCCTCAAATAAATTATTCCCTTATTTTTGACTCGAGGAAAGAATAGTTCTGCCTAAGACCATAACCTGAGAAAAGACAAGTCAACATTTTGGTTTCTAATTTACTTATGGTGTAAGAAGTTATATTATTAAGAAATAAGGTATCATTTTTTTAGTTTTATTGAGATGTAAAACGGGTTGGTCACATTTCAAACCCAACATTTTAATCCACTAAACGCGCGTCGAGACGTCACAGAGAAATTACGTCGAACGTTTATCCTAAGACATCATAACCTCTTGAAATACCTGTATTTACACAGTTAAAATTTTGCCTTCAGTAGTGTTATATAAGGTATAAACATTTGCAAATGTTATATTTATTGGAAATTTTGACTTGCGTCTGCTCAGTTTATGGTCTTTGGTCTCATTTCAAATTGATCAGGGGAAGGTGATGTGGCAGAGTGCTAGGATTATCGATTTTGAAAGGTGGTATGTGGTAAAAGAAAAAAGTCCAATGTTCCGGTATATTACATACTGCAAATATCAATCCTGTATTGTACAGATAAGGTTTCAATTATCTGTATATGTTTTAAAAGGATTCTTTCCGCGATGTATTTTTACAAGCCTCAAGGTGAATTTAATACACAAAAAATTATCAAATTTGTTTGGAAGAAACACAAGTAGTTTGAGATTTTCATTATTTACATGAACTGGCAGTACTTGAATATAGCAAGATTTTTATTCGTTTTCCAAAATCTAGACACAATCCATACGTCAATATGAGTGTAAAATTTTAAACAAAATTTAGAAACTCCCAATGGAGTAAGCTACAGTATGTTGGAAATATATGTATATGGATTTGGGTAATTTTAATGTCTTTATCTAAAAACCAATCTGTCAGATGCAAATTACAGAAAAAAATTGAATGGCTGATCAGTTTGTGTTCATTATTACCATATTTAAATTGATATAGGTGTTAACTTTTAAGAATGCATTAGATTTTGCCTAAAAGGCTTTGAATAAAATGTACTTCAAATTTATGAGGTAAATTATCCTTATCCCTTAGGATCGTTGTACTCATGGGAAACTGCAGCAGTATTGATTCCGCCCTCGGAAAATCCACTGCTGTTATGGAATGGTTGCTATAGATCTACTTCAGAAAATCAATAGGTGTCCCATTAACCAAACAGAAATAGGGGGAATTAATCAAAGAACCTGTGAACTGATTACTGAGGGTATTCATCAAGGCCTTGCATAATTAATCAGAGACATCCCCCTGTGAAAAATGATGTTGCTATGAGGACATGATTTATTGTTTTTGACTGTTTATTACGGTTACTAAAAAATATTGTCATTGCTCATGCTGTTATCTGCGATACGGAAAAATCCAATCGATGAACATATTCATGAATCGTTAGAAAAGACAAATTCACTCATGGGTATCCGACAATGAAATATGAATAGTAACACAAATTTATGTTTCTTTTCATTTTAATTTTCTTCTCCATTTTATGTAGAAAGAAAATACATTTATATATATATCTCTATAAACAAAAACATTAACTCCTTTCACACCAACACATATATATGACATTTATCTCAAACAGACACATCATTAAAGATGGCCAAGAAAACGTTTGACTTTCGAGTTGTAACTTTGTATATAAGACATATATAATATGAATACTATATATTTCAGTTAGGATCATTCATTCAGTATAAATCATTTGTACAAATAAATAAATAATTTAGTCTAAGCACCAAATGCTGCAAATGTACAATATTCAATCAGGCAATACCATCAAAGTGGATATGATTTAAATAACGGGTGTAAAGACTAAATAGATTGCCTTGGAACAGCAAAATATAAGTCACATTTTCAAAGGATTAATCCATTACAAAGATTACTAAGGAAAGACAACTCTTCTAACCCAAACACATTCTCACAAACAAACACAATAAAATTAGACGTAATAAAACACTAACAATCACCATTAAAGGCAGAGTATGAGCACACAAGACAAGATGTTGGCCTTCAAAATACAAATACTCTAAATGCAGTATTTGGCCACCTTTATAAATCTTTATACTTAATATGAGTTAGTGAAAAACGTTTTGGACACTGAGGTAGGAACAAAATCTTGAAGCTGAAAAATATTGATTGAGGAAATCTATAGATTTCTGTATTACATATACAAAACATGAAGGTGAATATACATGTAGGAAAATGTAATTGTATGACTATTATGAGGCTACAATGATACTTATTTTGACTACAGTACTAATACTAGTTGGAGACTTGGTCTCCCAGTAAGAAAATGATGACACAATGATATCTCTTGAGACATTGATGACTGATGTTGACTAATATCACTTTTGAGTAAGGCTACTAGTATCACGATACTTTTAATTCCCTGAAAGATCTTTGGAAGACAGTGGAATGCACACACTTCATTTGTACTTGTAAAAAAAAAAATTACCCATTTTCACAGAACTCAATTATTTCAAACTGATCATAGAAAAAAAAAAATTCCTTTAAAAAAATATATATAAACCAAAAAAAAACATCCTCATAAACAAGGAATGGTTGAAATCCCTGAATAACAATTAAATCCATGATTGAGATATTTTCATAAACACACTGAGTATAAAATGGATTTCATTCGACAAGTATGCGCAAAATCATGCATTCATCATTTTCATTCAAACAATTTTATAAAGCCTAAAACAATCATCTCACTGCTGCCCAGAAAACGACGCACTGTAACAAAGAGATTGTCGACTCTTGCGTTTGGTTGTCCGTCTAAGGGTCATGTAACTTGTAGCACCTTGTTTCTCTGAGCATCTTGGTGAAGACATTTCGGAGTCACTGGAGACATAGTTTTTCTTCGCCGAATTCAAAGACCAGATATGTGAGGAGTGTCCAGAAATACCAAGAGGTGATTTTGGCACAAATGCATAGGAACACGATGGTGAATTGTCAGTTGCAGTGTTGGGAGAAGATGAAATCCCAGATGATGATTCATGGTCACATGACTTTTTGGGGGAACTATGGGTAATTTTCTCTGATGAGATTGTGGAGAAGGACAGGTTGAATGGCATTCCTTTGTTCTTGTCTGATTTGGAAATACTGGCAAAATAAGTATCGCTCTCTGAACCACACTCTAAGTCTGATGGGCTGCCATGTTCTTCACTGGAATCTGCAACAAATGATCAAAGTATGGGGTCACAAAATGTCAAAATAATTAGTTAAACCTTGCTCTATCAATCTCAATGAGACTGAGAAAAAAATTTAAATATCGGAGAATTTGAGATATCCAGAGAATAACAATTGAAGAATAAAGGGTTGTGATTTCCAGATCACTTTGACATTTCCGTGGTATTTGAAATACAGGGTTTCATAAATACCAAAATTCAACTATATTTTGATATTGGGTAATTCAGGGGAATAGCATAGTACATGTATTAAATGGAATAACTTAGTGTCTTACCATCATATTCCTGGAAGGAGTCTTCGTCATCCTCCTGATCACCAAAGTAACCAGACATAACGGATTCATCCATGATGACCGAATTATCCTCAATGGATGGAGTGGCTGCATTCTCTCTGTCTTGCAAATGTGGATAAACTCTGCAGAGACAACAAATATTGGATTATTTGACACAGAAATCAGTACAGCTGCACAGAAATATTTTGATTTCATTTGATGTAACAATATTTTGCCAAATTCAGGCATACATACCTTTCACACTTTCTCTTTTTTCTTGATGGTGACAAAATAAGTTCGTCAGCATTCCTGAACTTGACACAGACATCGGAGCCCTGTAGTATGTGTTCAGTCACCCCCAGCATGGCACACAGTTCCTCGTAACTCATGATGGGAATTTCACTGACTTTGTAGAACTTTTCCTCTGCGTACCGGAGTTTGACAGCTTGTAGTTTTACATCTCTGTGGTCAACCACTGAACCCTCTAGAAAGCTACAACAGAGAAAGACACTTCAACATTCTGAATAATTTTTCTTCAAATTTTTCAACATTTTAAACAAGTTTTGTGTTTTATTTAATGTATGTGTGTTTTATGTCTTACCACTTTTCATGCATGTGGAAAGCACAGCGACTGATGTCTTCTATGGAAAATCCACTAAATTCCACCATCGTGTCTGGCCATGGCATTTCTGTTGAAAATTACAAAGGAATACCTCATTAAAATGTTTTCTTCCAGAATGAAAATACATCAATGATATGGATGGTCAATATTTAAAGAAACACTTAAGCAAGGTTGTTAGCAGTTATGCTTTTCATACCTAGCTTCATCAAGAGTCTTGCAAGAAGGACACAGCTAGCTGCGATTTCTGCGGGGCTGTATTGTCCCATCTCAGCCTGAAGGAGGGTCAGCTCACAAATGTACTCCGATAGACAGCTGCATTTCCTGTCTAGGCCTGCCACGCTGGAGAAAATCTCCACGAAATCTAAACTGTTAGGAACCCTGATGTTGCCCCTCAAGGTTGCAGATATTTCTCCCATCATTCTCACTACATCTTCATACTTGTACGTGTTGTCTGTCAACCATGCTGCCTCACGGATCGTGATGATGTCTTTTCCAAGAAACCTATCAGAGGGAGGGAAAGAAACTTTTTAATGATGGTTGTTGGCAAAAAATGCTTTTTTTTTTTAATTCTTAGGACTTACTATCGAGTTATCACCAGATAATGAAGTTTTGTCTTACCTGGAACATAGAACCATGGCGGATACGCCCAGCAGTTGGAGTTTGGATCGAGATGTTTTATGAACTTTCAGGTATCGGTCTACTACACTGACAGCTATATGTAAAGTATGACTAGAGAAGTCTTTCATCCCAGCTATTTCTACCAACCAGTCAACTAAAATGTACCTGGAAAAATAACAGAAATGCATTCATTTTTTTTATTTGTACATTCCCCTATTCAAAATACTCTTACGCTTTTAGAGGCCCTGTGCAGAATATCTTATAATTTTTTTTTGAGATATTCCGTAGTTAAATTTTTTATTTACCTCATGGAGGTAGTGAGTTCCTGAGATGTCCTGAAGCATTCTTGAGTATTGGACGGAGTTGTGGACTGAACTAGCTCTCGGACAAACATGGCCGCCTGAGATTTAGTGATACCTCCATACATTCCATTGGCATACATTTTACACAGCGAAAGCTTGCTATCTAAATTGTTCATTTTGGCTATCTCTCGTAACTGTCGTATACTCTCAAGTTTTCTCGCTCTGTCTGTAACCTACAATTCAAAAGAAAATTTACATGTATATTCATTAAAACTTTTTGAACAAGATGAACTGAATCCATAAAAGAATTAACATAAATATTAAATAGAGAATAATTGTATGAAGTCTTTATGATTTTCCACTTTTAGTTGACATTATTTTTGGAAGCCTTGCGAAACACACCATTGAAAGTTGTAAATTACAAAACTTTCTGATCGGCTTACCATACAATCTTGGTGCTGTTTCTGCCATAACAAGAACGCAGCAGACCCAGATCCTAGCTGACTAGCGTTGCTAAGGAACACATCAGATTCGGCGACCTGCTCTTCATCGTCCAGTAATAACAGAGTTTTAGCGACACATACATTCACATTTTTGGTATCCTGCTTGTCATTCTAAAATTAAAACCAATGAACGGAAAATTAGTCTTCCACAAAGAACTGAATCCCATATCTCAAAATAATGGCTCTCTTAAACAATTACTAAAATTCTTTACCTCTTGCAGATAGTTTTTCATGTAGGTGAATAAATGTTAAATTCTGCATCTCAAACTAAATGTTTTCTTTGAAAATGAAATTTTTTATTCAGATTATTATTTACCTCTTGTAGATAATTTTTCATGTAGGTGAATACACATTCTTTGCAGCAGGCTCCGTTGATTGACCAGGGTGGACGGATAAATAACCAGGTGAAAGGTTCAAACGGGGTCATGGACTCAATCTGACAGAAGAGCTCCGCGGCCTTAATTCCATTACTTGTTACTTTCCTTCCCTCAAAATCACCGAGTACTATAAAGTATAGAAATATATTTGATTACTTTTATTTCCTTTCATTGCGAATGATGTGACATAAATATAATCATTTACTGAACAGAACTTTTTATGGAAGAGTAGAAAAACTCTGAATCTATTGACTCTGAAGTAATTCTTTCACTGCAATAAACCAATGATTTTTTTTTTAACTCAAAATTTTATCATTCTTCCAATACCTTTACAATACTGCTTTTAATTTTAATAAATTCATAGTACTATAAAGTATACTTACATCCTTCATTATATAGGTATGCTATTGCCATTTTGATAAGGGCTTCCATGTTTCCAAATTCTGAAGCTCTATGAAATAAAAAAAGAAAAGCATGTATTATGCGAAGAAACAACCTATAATTTACAGAAATTAAAACTTCAATATACAATTTATCTCTCCTAATTTTTTATATAGTTAATACATACTTCTCGAAATGCTGGATGTTATTTGATGATGGCCAGGTGTCTGAAAAACTGGTCGTATTCCATAATGTGGAGCAACCATCAATGATATCACGAAAACTGGAGCTTACCTGCATCAGAAAAAAGAAATATGAACTCTCTTTTAAAAATTGAAATATTTGAACTTTAAAGAATTAAATTCCTTGTTCAGATTTTTGTTGGATTTCGATAGCCTTCATGTAAACTTACCGCTCGCATGCTGAGCAGGTCCTTGATGTGTAGACTTTTGAGTATGCACAGAATGAGTTCTTCTGGCAGGTTCCATAGTGAGACCTGGCTGCTGCGAGTTCGCGGACCTAAATGCATGTGGACGGGAATAAATGTGTTTGGGGACTTCTGTAGCCGATTGAGTGCCGACAAAACTGAAATTAAAGGTGTTAAAAATGAAAGTACAAGCTTATAATTCGTTCATGAAAAACATATAAAGGAACACTGACCTGTTAATTTAATATACAGGTGGTGATTAATGAATAAATGATACCTACTTATTATAGAATATACCTATTTAAGCACTTTGTGGTGTGTCATTTATAAATGGGATTGATTTTTAATCCTAATAAGACCTGTTCATATATTAATAAATGAATCACAATGGCAATAAAGGCCTTGGTCAGGATTATCGGTACTCTCTCTAAGTACCTTATTCATTAACTGTCAATTAATTGGGAAAAACATGAGCTGGCAATTTTATTCTGGGTTGTTGTAATCATAAAAACCAATAATTAGCACCTGCTATAATGATCAATTCTTATCAAGACAAGACCAATAATTTGTACATGATCTTAATACAGAGATAGGGTAAAAAATAATTTAAAGCACATTACTGGTTATTAAAATGTCAAAAAAAATTAAAATAAACTTTTTTACAATTATTTTCCTCTCATAAACTTACCTATTTCAAATAAATCCATTTTTAAACAGATACAGTGTTTGTGACACTGCACTGCTATGTCAACCTAACAATAAATATTTACACACTAGTCCTAGTACTGCATGTAAAACATAGGCAGTGAGGTGCAATATTACAAATGAGCTCATAACCCTGTTGTCTTGTTACCATGTCACAATGCAACTGGGAATCCATCATATAGATTTTTATCCAGACAAATGATTACTTTGACAGCTGTCAGGCATGTAACATGTTGTAAAATTACGGCATGTTTGACATACTTTTCAATGTTAACTAAAATAAATGTATCCAACTTATACTTACAAAATGAAACAAGAACCATATTTGAAGTCCTTGGAATAATTAAAGTTTTATCACAGAAATATATGTACCAAATGACTTGACCATCGATATATTAAATGCAAAGAAGCGTCGATACAATGCAGGTGGAGATCTATAATTAGTAACGGCGAGGGTATTCCCGCATTTGATTGGTTGGCAATGTAAACAAGCAAGCACATGCAGAGACCGTTGTCCAATTAAAAACATGAAACCGAACATGTTTGTTGACATTTACAAACCACATTGATTTCAAATATACAAGTCTAAACATATATATGTATATAATTATATTCGTAAATATTTGCATGGATTTACATATTCACAAGTATAGACAAACTGTGACATGGATAACAAGACAAAAACCCGCTTATTTACCAAAAAATCGATCATCGCCATTTATAAAATAATTCGCTGTTTCTTCATTTAGTCTGCAGTATATTGAAGGATTTTGTGAAGCCTTCGACAAATATTTATTAAAATCCACCTTTGAATATTCATACCGATCTCAAATCCTCCTTGTTTTGTGTGCAACATTCCGTGCACCAGTTGACCTAATTTTAAAACGATTTATAAACGAAGAAAATATTGCTTGTTTTTGAACGCCGTGTTCACCAGTTATTGAAAAACCTTCATAAAATTTAAATAGCTCTAACGCCTTGCTATCATTCATAATCTAAATAGTGGGTATAGAGTAAACAACGAAGGCTATGAGGATTCACAATATTTGAAAATACACGATTTGGTTTTTGAATAACTTTCGTTATAATTTAAAATAAGTATCCATATGAAATTAAAAATGAAAACATAAAATATTATTTAATTGATTTATTGTCTGATAGATATCCAAAATTCATAATTATTATTAGGCGGGTTTGAAATAGATAAACGAAGAGTAGGTCAGTTTGAATATACCGCCTTCCTATTGACAGTCGTTGTAAATTGTATACTGTTACCGCTTTTAAAATACATTCCCTAGAAATACAAAATAGTTTACGGAATAACAAGGATATTTACCTTTCATCTCCTAATCTTTGCTTTCTCCTTACTATTGCACTTGAACACAAACTTTTAAATTAAAATTGCAACGTTTTCTCTCAAACGTTCATTACAAACCCTACTGAGACTCATCTCGTTTCTGATTGGTCAATTCTTGGCTCGTTTACAAACGAGGAAAGTGGCTTCGCTGACACCTTCCCAGGGTTCCGTGTATTTTCAAATAAAAAAGTAATAGCCCCAGGGAAGTAACGGATTGAAGACAACATCTGTCATTATAGATCCGTTATCGATTTTGTAATTTAACGGCATATGATCTTGTTAAACATGATCACAGTCAACACGCAACATTACGATAGCGTACATATATATTTTCAAAGATTAAAATCAATATCACATTTAAAATTGGTGTAAATAAAAAAAAATAACTAAAATATTATTTTAAAAAATAATTATTCATGAATGAAACTAGGTTACAAAAAATATGGGTTTTTTTTTTGGCATTATTTCTGCAATCGGGGGTATTTTTAACTGATGCTATATATGATGAAAAATTTAAAAAGAAGAACAAAGGACTCGATTTTATCAATTTATGGTTTTGCTACATTAAAAATAAAAAGAAAGGAGTTCTTTTTACTTCTATCGCGTTATCAATCGAAAAATAAATAATAGTGTAGGATTCCCTTTAATCAATATTTCAAATAACTTACAGTTATAACAAAGTTAACAAATTCTATTGTTTCGCTAATTGTAATATTTATCAGAAGCCACGCTGTGCGTGTGATAAAAGAAAATCCTATTAATTTGATTAGCATATTAGTTATAATTAAATTAATGTGATAAGTGATCAGCTGGACACCAAAATAATATTGCACATAGAAATACCGGCATTTTCCTCATAGCACTGACAACTGACCAATTTGTTTAATTAATTTATTTATTTTTTATATGCAGTAATATTATATTTTTACTAATTGCAATCCTCGTGATAAACCTGTACCTTTTGAATGATTTTTATACTTTTTAAAATTGTTTTCTTCCGAAATAAATATTAATTTAATTGTAAGCCTGTGAGGAATGGGGATGATATACATGTATATTCGAATATATTGGGACGTGTGCCATATGTCATAAACTAGGTAACTGTGTATATACTGCCACGTGCGTTATTTGTCAAAGTTTAAACTACACTTTTTCTGTTAATTCCACTTCCTTCAAATAAGTCGTTCAAATTTCGAGACCTAAATAAGTTAATTTTTTGAGTAAGCATACGTAAATGTAGAACTTATACGTACTCTCTTTCAATTTTCTTTACAATATATATTCAAGCTTTAATACCCCCCCCCCCCATTTTAAGAAAACAGATTAAAAACCAAAAGTGACTGCTGTGAATCCTCGGCTGCATTTCATTTCCGGAATTTTTGGAGAAGAAAATCAAAATATAGTGTTACTGTCATACATTGATGTAAATAATTATTTAAAATTTTGGATCCACGACTGATTACACCCCCCCTTTTCTGTTTTTCTCAGCCCTAAAATTTAACGAATACTTTCAACCTTTGCAATCATGCATTTTAGATTTTACCTTCTTAAGATTTTTTTTAACTTTTCTTTATCATATTTGTAACAATCTTTTTAATAAGCAGAAAGTACTTAAAATGCCAGTTGCCCTGTTTCATAATTATTTTTTTTTTAAAATGTACAAAATATGTTCTAGTAAAATTCCAAGTGAACAAAAATTTTTCTACAATTCTGAACAAACTGAATCATTCTTATCTCCCTTAAATATATATAATAAATAAAAATAAAGCCATCTTAAAATTAATGTTTGCTTGCCCTCTCACAAATCAGGGTAAAATTTTTGAGTCAGTAGGTAGGTAGGAAAATCTTTTTTCTCCAGAAAATTCAACATATTTGTTGATTGGATAAGGTGAATAAAAAGAACAAAAATATTGTGTCCTGGAATGTAAAAAAAAGTTTTGATTGGGCCATTTTTAGCCAGTCGACCAGGAGAGGGCAACCAAACATTTTGTTAAAGATGGCCTAAGTATGAACATTTTTAAATACTGATATATTATATCTTCAAAATATATTCCTAAATTTGCTGATTTAACTACTGGGTAAGTAGGTAGTAAAACTTGTTTACTTCAAATACAACATTCATACAGTAGTTGTTTTATAACAAACCATTTATTATAACACAGTGTAAATGACAGCATTTTCACAAATTTATACATAAACTTCAGTCTAAAGAAATTATCACAGTCATTGTTATACTTGGAATGATCATATTAAAATAAAAAATAGTGTTTAAAAGGAGAAAAAAACTTGGGATGGAACTCATACTTTTTCCATAAATATTCAGACTTTATCTTCATAATTATTTTGTTACAGAGATTATTTTTTCTAGTCCTGAGCCTGTTCTGTCCTTGTTGACAGAGAAAGGGTGACCCGTCGTAGGGCCATCTGCACATGAGGAAATTCCTGGTTCAAGCGATCCACGATGGCGCTCAATGCCTGCATTCTGTCCACTTGTTTAGTACTTTCGTTCTCTAGAGATGACTCAGATTTGCAGAGCATTACATATTTCCCATCCTTGGCTTGTTGGAAATACTTGGATTTCTGTTGTTTACTTAGCAACTCAGACATATTCTGAAAATTAAAAAAAATAGTTTTATCATTTTTCTTTTCCCTTTTCTTTCATAGAAAGGTCATTAAATTTTTTTTTATATAAAAACCTTAAATTATATTAAAGATACCACTGATCTGTGGCAAAGGTTGCAATATATACATTTGAATGGATCAAACCGATATTACCATATATTCCTATAGACAGTCAGTGACAACCTAATAAGAAATGCATAATGATATGAATCTGAGAGTTTTAATTGATTGGTTAATTACCTTCTGCTTGTTTTCAAACAGCCTCTCGATGTCTCCGTCCAGCGTATCGGACTGACTCTGTAAATGCTGGACGTGCACCTGTCTATCCTCCAACTGTTGACTTAGCTCCACCTGGTGGGCACGCAGCTCCTGAATCTCATCATCGCACCCATTGGCTTCCTGGATTGTGACCTTGACCTTCTTTCTAAGCTCTCCCATTTGACGTTCAAATGTCCCCTTTGTAAGCACCTTCTTATTTATCTTCTGTTGGGCATCCCCTCTGGTGACAATGGTATCTCTCCTGAAAAACACATTTTCAAAGAATTTTTTTTTAACCTTGATGATCAAAGTAACTGTAATGCAGTAAAGTTACAGGTATTATATACAACTGAAGAGAGAAAGTTTTAATAATATTCACTTATACATCATTTAATATTCAGGTTTGTGCATTATTCACCCATTAACATTCAATATTTTTATGACCTATAGCCTATGACCTTATGACCTACCTGGATACAGCCTTTTCCATCTCCTGGATCATTTTCTCCTGTTGTTTCATCAGCTGAGTGTATCTGACCTGCATTCTGTGAATCTCGGCATTCATGGCCTTGATCTCACCCTGTCCAACTTCCGAGTCCACTGCAGCTCGAGTTTCCCGAGCCAGCTGAGTTTTCTTCTCCCATAACATGATCTGTCGCCTAAAACACAAAGTTAAAGTATTGATATATGAATCAACAGTAATCAGTCATTTGGGGCTATTATTTTACCTAATGAGAAAGAAGACAGAATGAAAAGATGGACACTTACTCAGCTTCTACCAGGCTGTTCAGCAGTCTCTCTTTTTCTTCTTTTATTCCATCCAGATTTTCCTGGAGTTCGATAGACTCCCTTTCTGCTTCCTGTAATAAGTAAATGTTATAAATACATAGTGAAAAAAACCTCAGCCCAATGCCTGTGGAATTGAAAGTAGACACAAAGCAAAACTGCACATAAATTAAGACTGACCTTGAGAGCCATGATGAAATCATTCTCCAGGAGTATGTTGTCTTGGTGGAGGTTATCATGAGTTCCCTTTTCTTTGTTCAGGAGAGTGTTCAGTTTGATCATATCATTCTGCATTGTGCTGATGCTTCTCTCAATTTCATACGTCTCTCTTCTCTGCTCATCTATGTCCCCTGTAGGAAGCAATTTTTGCATGTAAAAGTAGTCTGAACTAAGTTAACGGTTGTGCTGAGCCTCACCCTCACTTCGCACCCATGTATTTCTTAATAAATAAAGATTTCTGTTTTTTTCAACTCTCTGGGCCATAAAATTGGAATAGCTCACTTTTAATCTCTGTCTCACTCGACTTTCAAAATTGGAATAGTGCAAACTTGAGACTGAGATAAAAAGGGAGCTCATTTCAATTTTATGGCTCCAGAGCCTGCTCCAGACACAAGATATTTTAAGTATATCTCACCTTCTGTTCTGATCTTCTTCTGAGACAGAATGGTGAGCTGTTTCTTGAGCTTGCGGACATCCACTGACTGCATGTCTTTGTCCTTGGTGAGCTGGACAAGCTCGCTCTGCTGTCTGAGCCACATCTGTTGGAGCTCGGCAATCTCCTGCTGTCGAGCTTCAATAGACTTCTGGAGGGAATTGATTGTGATCTCCAAAGGACCCAGCTCAACACCCTGCAAAATAAGGTTTGAAAATCATATGCAGTTCAAACCATACAACATGCCCAAAATATTATGGTAGTAATGGGTCTATTGCTTACTGGTTTTAATTTTGACTGTCCATTTCAAATTATCAAACGTGCGAGCTACAAAACACATGACTGGTAATATAACAATCTTACCCCAGCTTTAGTAATGAGGACTTCCAGTTTCTTATTATACTGGTCAATGATATTCTGTTTCCTCTCAATAATGGCGTTTCTCTTCACGATTTCCTGTTCACTGCGACTGATGATTTCATTCTTCTGTGCAATCTCCTCGTCCAACTGATCCAGGATCTTTCCCAGTCTCTCTATACGAGTTTGTACATTGGAAATTTCTAAACTATCTCTTGATATTGTGTTTTCCACCTCTGCCATTTGTGTTTCCTGAAGTAATAAAAAAATAAATCATGAAGCATAAAGGCATCTACCTGGTATCATGGAAAGTCATTTTTCTATTTCATGGACATCAGCGGTCAGTGCTTACCAGACTCTTGGTCAGTTCTCGCTGCTTGCCGGTCAGTTTCTTTGTATACTGTGCAGCCTTGTCCATAGTCAGCTGACTTCTCATTTTCTCCATTATCTGATCTTCCAGTTCCACTTTCTCCAGGTATTCTCTTTCTATTTGTTTTCTCAAAGCATTCAACTCATTCAGTCTTAGAGTTTTATCCTGTTAAAAAATGGGATATATGATCAGTAAAGTTATTTAGATTTTGCAACATATCCAATAGTGATACACTGGAAAAGTTTCCAATGAATATTTTTTTTTTCATACAATACTCAGTATATTAACCACTTTATTTATTTCTCATTCTACAAACAGGGTTGTTTGTTGTTTCTATAATTAATTTTAATTGCCAAAATTAAGCTAACAGATTTAACAGAAAGTCTTTCAAGAGTTTGATTATGTGTACTCACCGTGACGGCACGGTTCAGTGCCTGCTCAGTCTCGTGTAACATCCTGGTGTAGGTAGCATACTCAGCCTTCAGAGCGTCATGCTTGGCTTGACACTGGTTCAGCTGTTTCTTGACAGTTTCTATGTCTCTCTCTGTTTTGTTCAAAATAAGGGTAAGTTTCTCATTCTGTTCTTGTTCTTTGAAAATGGATTTCTTGAAGCCTTCAATTTCTGTTTCTAATGACAGCACCTTTTGTTCTTGTGTGCTAAAAAGGAGAAAGAAGAGCTTAGTCCTAGTACTCACAAAACTCCAAAAATGCATTAGAACTTGACATAAAAGTCTTTTGAATGTGCATACTTGAGGGCCTCCTGCATGGCAGAATGTGCCTCATCTCTCCTCCTCATACCAATCAGAGAACTATTCCACTGCTGGAACAATTGTTTCTTTTCTAAATGGATAGCCTGAAAAGTAAAGGAATCATGAATTCAAAATTCCCTATACTTAATTCACAGGAAACTATCATAAGCATATTTATTATTTTAGTACTCACCTCAATTTCCATATGTGCTTCCATCAGGGCCTCTTTGGCAGCTTTTGTTTCCTCTGTCTGAGCTGCAATCTGAGCTTCAAACATGGCTATTTCCTCTTTAAGCTTGTCCACTCTTTCTACCAGTCGGTCCACAAACAGGTCCTGTTTTTGTTTCTCTATTTCTGCCCTGGAAACCTCTGTGTCTGCCTTTTCGGCAGCTCTCCGCATTATGGCAATGTCTGATCTAACATCTTCCTTAGCATTCTGCATATAGAAGAGACGCAAGGCCAAATTCTCAACTTCTCCCTGGAGTTCAGCACCTACAATAAGACAATATCAGAATTTTAAAAAATAAGGTCTCTTATTCCTCTGATTATGTTGTAAAATAATTTTGCTAGACTTCCACTGTTGACCTACATTTTTTCTTCTCCTTGTTGACAATGATCTGGTTTTCTTTGTAGGTATTTCTCACATCTTCCAGCTGAGCCTCCTCCTGTTGGCGATTCTGGTTCAGGTTTGCAAATTCATCATGATTTTTCTCCAGCAGCATCTGGAACCTGGCTAGCTCCTGCTGAACTCCGTACAAATCTACACCAAGATCTTCTCGCTCTTTCCTGCGATTCCTGAGAGCCTCTGTTAACTCTCTCAGTTCCAGGGTCACTTTCTCATTTTGTGACGTCAAATGAGATTTCAAGGCATTTTGGAATCTTTTCATCAAGGGCTAAAGAAAACAAAAAGAGGTTTTGTTATAAACAGAAAGAAAATATGTTCAATCAAAATATATATTTTGTTCTTTAATTATTATTTCTCTCCCAATTAATTATCCTAAACTTGCATGATCTGGGTCAAGGACAGCTATATTTGGTCTTGAACTTACATGATCTGTGTCAAGGACAACTATATCTGGTCTTGAACTTACATGATCTAGGTCAAGGACAAGTATATCTTGTCTTGAACTTACATGATCTGGGTCAAGGACAACCATGTCTGTTTCTGCTTCACTTCCTGCGTCAGATTCCACTCCCTCCTCATCCTCCATCTCCTCGTCATCGTCCCCGCTGTCTCCCCCGCCATCCCCACCGTCAGGACCAGGGTGTGGCACCAGGTCCTGCGGTGGTGGCTGACTAGGCTCCTCTGGCTCCTGGGGCGGCTCATCACCACCATCTCCCCCAAAATCACCATTGTCTACAGGTGGCAACTCTCCTAATAAAACATTTCAATGTTATAATTTTTTAGGAATTTTGGTATTTCTGACAATTTTTTTCAATTTTAAAAATGACAGCATTAATTTTTTTTTTATCATTTACCAAATTCCATTTCCTGTGCACCTTCATTTCCTGGAAATAATTCTTTTTGTGAACTATGTACATTTTAAAAATCAAACAAATGTAGAATTATTAATTTTATTTTTGATATTCACAATCACAGAGCAACTCATTCACCGATGAAATTCCTGTGCACCTTCACCGACAATAGTGTCAGTGGACACGGACAATGTTTTTATAATAATTGATAGATGAATAGATGTCGTGTTAAGTATTCAGATATAATAAACATAATCAAAGATGCATTAAAAAACATGTATTTCTTTGTCTATTTTGTATATCCATCATTGTTGGTCCAGCGCATATAGATTGCTTCTCGTGAATCTGAGCAAGGTCATAGGTCAGCAATATTGGGTAAAGTTATTGATTTAATGGGAAAAAAATTAGAAAATGAATGAAAACGTTTTTTCACATACACGATTTCCTCTAAATATTTGTTAAATTTCGATGTTTTATATATTCAGCGGATGATGTGTCATACCCACTTGTCGTATCAGTTTTATAGTGTTCTCTTGCTGTCATTCGGTGAGTTGTCTTTCGGCCACCTGTCATAGAAATTAAAAATGAAAATATTAACTAATTAATTCAAAATAAGACTATCATTTATTTCCACATCTCTTGCTGCAAGTGTTCATTGGACATTAAAATGGAAAATTAACTTGATGAAACTGAAATTTACTCAATCTTTCATTTCAACATTTTTAATTAAAATGGAAGTTTGTAAGTTTTGAATTATAAAATTTTTGAATTATAAGGGGCAAAACTGTGTAGAAGTTTAACTGCTGGCATTTATGTTCTTAGAAAATAGTTTAAATTCCAATTAAATTCTTAAGTCCGACTAATCATGGGTTTTTTATTTGTTTGATGTGTCCTATTGTCTGATATATCAACAGAAGGTGGACAGTTTTAGCACACTGACAGGACATTCAACCCCCAGGGCTAAACAGTTGTTCTGACATGTAAAACAAGCACTGGACCCAATGTTGTTTTTGATCATTGCATAATCTTTCATCGGACAAGATAAACATTATTGTTTGTACTACACCATCAAGTGTAATTACAATAATCTATGAGTGTGACTTCTTTGATTTATTCAAATATTTTTTGGTTAAAAGTGATAATAGATCTGTGTTGATCAATAAATCACTATTAATATTTAAGGGAAAAGAGATCACTCCAGCTAGACAACTAAATAAAGATGTATATATAATGATAACAACTGATTGCAATTAAAGCAATGAGGAGGAAAACACCATAAAATGGGGGTTTGAAATCAAATTTTAAAACTTTTATTTCTTTTGTTTACAGTTCAATTTTCATCCCCCTTTCTTTCTTCTTTTTCAAAATCAAAAAATTAAAAAATTTAAAGTATAAATGATGTATACACAACGATGACAATTTATTGCAATTAAGTCAAATAAGTGAGAAAACACCATAAAAGGGGGTTTTGAATTGAAATTTGTATAATTTTATTGTTTTTGTTAATAGATTGAATTTTTGTCCTCTTTCTTTTTCTTTTTCATTTTGCAGGTTACAAACAAGCCTCCCTGGGGACATCTTTAGGTTGTCTAGTACAAACATCTGCTTGTGATATAAACTCTGTTTTAACAAACACTGAGATCAATACAAAGGAGAGTACATTATCACCCTAATCTACTTACAAATCACCCCCATAAATCCATTGATTATTTGATGCCTATCTTAACAGTAGATCAGAGACACTGATTACAAAATCCCCAACAAATACTCATATCACACAATATCAAGCTGGGGTTTCACAGTTGTCCATATCAAACTGAGTAAGCCAGCTGCTTATATAGATTCCTCGGCTAAATATATATGGTGAACCATATATATCAGTGCACTATTGTCACGGCTTTGCTTATATGGCTAAAGAAATATAAACTAGTGCTAATTGTAACGGGGACCATTACAGATGTTCCCCAAACGCTCCCCAACTCCCTTTCGGTGCCATATTCCCTGTAAGCTTCATTAAATAACACAAACTCTATGGATTTGAGACTTTAACAACGTTTACCCAGAAATGTACCATGCTCATTCAAATTTTAGCATTGCATGTGTGCGCATGTGAATGCATGTACGTAATGACCATATCATCTTGTCTACACAATCTATATATTTTAATATACTAAATATTAAAATATTTAATCCAAGAGTATTAAAAAAATTCGCCCATTCAAGTGTATTTCTGATTTTACCCATTTCGCGTGCACGCACATGCATACATGAGCATGGTGACCATACCTTCTTGTAGAAGTCCATTATATATATATCTATGTTCCAAATCCCATCTTGTTTGGTTGAAAACCAAGGGAGTTATAACTGTTTATAGTTTCAGCCAATCAGATTGCAGCTTACGCGCACGTGTATGCATGTGCATGGTGACCATACCTTCTTGTAGAAGTTCATTTTATATATCTATGTTCCAAATCCCATCCTGTTTGGTTGAAAACCAAGGGAGTTATAGCTATTTAAAGTTTCTCAGATTGCAGCGCACGTGCATGCACGTGTTTTCATGATAATTTCTATATATCATGTTGTAGGACATCCTAATGCATGGCTATGTTCAAAATTTCAAAGGATTTCGTCAAAAAATAAGAAAGATATTGAGACTTTAGTTTCAGCCAATCAGAGGGAAGCGCACGTGCATGCGCCTGAGATCTTGCTTTTTTGATCATGTCATCTTGTCTACACTACTAATATATCCTTAAATTATAAATTTCAAAAGATTTCATCAAAAAATAGAAAAGTTACGGCTATATCCATTATATTAGTCATTTCACGTGTTGCACGTGCTCGCTCTTGCAAGCACGTGCGCGCAAAATGGCATGTTGACAATGTCATCTCATCTACATTTATAATATGTCTATATATTCTAAATATCAAAGCATTACATCAAAAAATGTAAAAGTTACGGCAATTTCAAGTATATTGGTCATTTCACGTGTTGCACGTGCGCGCTCTTGCAAGCACGTGCGCGCAAAATGACCCTCGTTCCGCAAATCTACATAACATGCCTATTTATCCTAAAAAGGTTTCCCCTTAATCGGATGTGTACTTTACAAGATCATTCGCGGACAAAATTTTCCCAAGAAGAAAAATAATAATAACTAGATGAGATCTCGTTGCGAGCAACGAGTAGGTCCGTTCGATTTTTGATAAGGGTATAAATCAACTTTAAATGAAAAAAGTGTTCAGATCAATTATTCAAAATACGTGAGAACACATTTAAGAGTAAAATCTATCAAATTCAAACAACTTCCGGTCTTTATAATTCACTTCCGGTGTGACCGGATGTACTTAAAATGACCTATAACTCCTTTCTGAGTGTAAAGGAATCATCCCTGATAATTTCGAGGAAAAATGATCATTTTTTGGACTACTTCCGGTTTGGAAAAAATAACTTCCGGTGGACATAATATTACTCGAGACACTCTATTTGCCTCCATAAGAAACATTTTAAAAAGAAAAAAATAAAATTTTGCATATTTTTAAACTACTTCCGGTGGACGACGGACGCGACGGCTACAAAAACCATATAGCCTTCTCAAATCTACGAGTCATAATCTATCATCCCTGAAAGTTTCAGGACCCAATCTCCAACCGTTTTCGAGAACACTCTCGGACAAAATGACACTTTAAAAACAGAAAAATGGCCATATCTCGCGACCGGAAGTGATGACGGCAAAATAAAAAAAAAGCATGAAGTTCAAATAGTTTCCTATCATTGCTGAAAAACTCATGAAAAACTGTCGAGGCGTTCACGTCGCCTGCACAAAATCGGTATAATAATAATAGTGGAAAAGAAACAACAGAATAATGTTGGAAACGGAAGACCTTAATAAGAAACAGAGTAAAAACAATATGTTCCCCAACTTCGTTTGGGGAACATAATACTGGGGCCTGACTGTTCAACTGCACGTCCTTCAAGTACTTAAAAATGAAAATTTCTCTCCTAGCTGTTAATAATTACAGCTATTTGTAAATGTATAAATATTCTGCTTTTATTGACATCATCTATTTCCTAACATTTATCCAACATATTCCCTGACTCTTAACTCCTTTTATAAAAAAAAATCAGTTTTGTACAAAATGAATTACTGGGGTAATTAAAGTCCATATTACTTATTTCATTATATTTTTCTTTAATTTTAATGCTGCACCCCCCCCCCTTTTTTTTCCTCTATTAAGACTACCAGGGTATGTATAATTCACCATAAAATTTTTTTAACACCGAGTTGTAAAAATTATTACCAATGAATGGCTCATGTTTTAAAAAATTATTAAGAATCTGAACACTGCAGAGATTTTATAATTGTAATGATCAATATCAAGATAAATGTTATGATTAAAGAAAATAAATGTCTATTCAGTCTCTGATAAAAGAACTGAAGTTTTAGTTCAGAATTTGGAATGAACCAGGAATGGATCCGAAGGAGACACTTAGCAGTGCTTTGGTACTTTTGAGCAAGAGAAAAACTAGAGAATGTGTTTTATATAATTTTATCTGTGTTATTCTATACCTTTGCTAGCACTTGGGGGTCTGGAATCCTTTTTCCCGGCAGCACTTGTGGGTCTAGATCCCTTCTTTTCAGTAGCACTAGGTGGCCTTGACCCCCTCTTTGAGCCAGCAGAGGGGGGTCTACTTCCTGCCTGGGAGGGTGGCTTTTCAGCCGTCTCTGGTTTAGGGGATCTTGCAGAAGTTGGACGAGAACTAGGTTTGGCTGATGTAGGTCTAGATCCAGCTTTAGAGCCTAAAGAAAAAGAATTTGCTAATAAATACATGTTGTAATAATAAAATTAAATTATACTGTTGATTCAGAAAAAAGGGGGGGGGGCACTGAAGTGAGTGTTTTAATTTCCATTAAAAATAATTGGGTTTTCCATTTGAAAGAGAGTTTAAATAAAATTCTTGGAAATCTTTGTCCTCTATATTTTCCTCCATTAAATCAAATAAAATGGCTAAAAATCTAAAAAATCTAAAAATGAAATTACACCAGGGGAAATTAATGATAGGCACTTGGTAATGTTTTCCTTGGTAATATTGAATTTTATTGGATATATTTAATGTAGCTATAATAAAGCCTCCCTACTGTTAGATCTGTTTTACTTGGTTTAGCTTGTAATAATGTTTTGTACAGTTGTTTCTTAATGATCATGAAATGTCCTGCTACAGTTGACAAAACATAGGTTTTTTTTATGTATACATACATTATACAGTGTGTGAATATAAATTCCTGGCTTAGCTGAGGTGGGCATAAATATAAAATGGTTTTAAAACTATGTCTCTGAATGGCTACAGGTGCACTTTGTAATGTTTTCATTGGTAATGATCAATGTTGAAGGATATATCATAAGTAGCCCTAAAGTTCCCCTACTGTTGGATCTGTTTTACCTGTCTTAGCTTAGGTGGGCATAGCTACAACTGGAGCCCAGCTGAAATGGGCCTAGAGGATGAGATGAGAGGACATGTGACTACAGTTGAAGCTGTTAAGTATAGAAAATGTCAGGTGGAGCTGTTTTACCTGGCATAGCTGAAATGAATCTACATTAACTGAGGTGGGCTAGAGAATGCCTAGCTGCAACTGAATTGGTGTAACTGAGATGGGCCTAGAGAATGTCTAGCTTATGATGGAGCTGTTTTACCTGGCTTAGCTGAGGTGAGGCTTGAAAATGTTTAGCTACAGCTGAATTAGCCTAGCAGAGGTGGGCCTACAGAATGTCTAGCTACAGATGGGACAGTCTTACCTGGCCTAGCTGAGGTGGGCCTAGAGGCTGGTTTTCCTGAGGGAGGTCTTGATGATGAGGGGGCAGCTTCCTTACCAGCTTCCATTTCTCCAGAATCAAACTATAAAAAATAAAATTTAAATGTAAATTTTGTGTTGTTAAAATGTGGCTTCCTGACATTATGTCTTGACAAAAATTCAACTTTCCATATCCTAAATGATATTAATTAAGCATTGAAAACAAATTATGTCAGCATCAATGTATAGTTTTATAATTTTGATTTATTTATTTCTATATTTTTAGTCAATTATTTGCCTTATAGATTTACCTCTTGTAAAGCTTTCACAGTTGCATCAGTGACAACATCTCCCAAAGTTTCCTTGCCTTCACCTGAAGGAGGTCTAAAAATAAAAAAAATATTACAGAGATAGAATCAATTTATCTTAAAATATATACATGAAGTCCATAGGACCAAATAGTCAAATGCCACCCAAAATGACTCATTCAATAAAATATGTTCATTTAACAAATTTGAAACAACCCAAAAAACCTTGAAATTTTCTGTGTTCTCAGTTTCAGGCCCAGGTAAACTATGAACAATGGTTATAAGGAATAACAGTATACAATAAATATTCTCTTTAGAGAAGTGGACAATTGATTCTGGAAAATGTGTAAAATGTAGAACCTGTGACGGCATACAATTCAACTAACATTTTGTCTGAAATATGTCTGATTATACATAGACTTGCTTTATTAACAATTTTAACATAAATAAACTCAACTGTCACAAGAAAACCAACCTTTACATATCTTTTATCAATATTAAGAAGTTCTCATTCCCGGATTCAAAATCAGCAACCCTCCGCTGACTTGGCTATGCTCCATTCAGTGTGCAACGTATGAGCTACACAAAGAGCTCTGAGTGTGCTAAATGATAATGAAATGATCTTTTTTTAAAATTTATAATATTTGATATCACTGATTAATACAACTGGATTAATTTAACACAAAAAATCTAAAAAATGTTTTTTTTTCAAAATTGAAATATTTTTGTAAAATGTATTTAACAAGTCTGTTGCTTAAAATCAGAAATTCAGTCAAAAATCGTTTTTTTCAGACTTATATGGGACTGTAAAGTCCTGTTTCTGAAACATTTTTGAGATTTTTTATATATTTCAATGAATTAGAAATTCTAATAAGGATTAAGATTTACTGAAATTTATACTTCCAAATCATGCACTTCAACATATCTATGACATTCAAGATACTGGTTTTGGAGATTCAACTGTATTTCAGACGAAATGTTAGTTGAAGTGTAGGCCATCACTGGCTCTTTATTTATATGTTTTCTAGAATAACAACATGATTGATGAAGGCATGCAGAAAGAAGTGAATTAAGGCGAAGCCTGTCAACTTCTCTAAAGAGAATTAATATACAATATACAAGTATTTTCCAAAATGCTTACAATATCCAAGTAATCAAAATAAATAGTCGTTTCTACACCTGATCCATAACAACTTTACTATATTCAATTACAGAAAAAGACTGGCAGAATTGTCAAAAATCGAGTTCTAAAAGGGGTACAGATCTCTATATATCCGATATATAAACATAACTATATAACATGAATAAACAAACTGGCATTTACGAAGACTCAATTTCCGAGATGATTATGAATACACACTACAAACTAATGCTTAAAAAGTAATTTTAAAATCGCATAAACATAAATTTAAACGATATACACTACCTCTCTTCTTGATCTGCCATAGTTGTAGTTGTTGCTATGCAGGAAATAATAATTTGATGAATTGTGGGTAATCTGTGCTTTCGGAAAGAGTGTTGGTAAAATGGGTAGGCAAACCCGGGCCGGGGCAAATTAAAAGCCGGGGCAGATCGAGATTTTTAAAATATCTCCGCTAATACTCCACCAATTAATCAGAAATTTTCAGATTATGTTCCTTTAAGGTTCTTATGTATTCGCTGTTAATATCTCCATAATATACACAATATTTCTGATTTTCTGGGCGATTGTTCATTTCCAGGTTGGTAAAATGGGTAGGCAAAATTAATACGACATTTTACGGTATTTTTGAATTAAGACTCGTTTAACCATTACAACTGTGGACTTTTCAAATATTTTACACTCGATTTTAACGAAATATAATTAGTTTTACATTATAAAAGCTATAAGTATGCAGAATTTGCGCATTTTCAGAAAAGCCGGGGCAATTTCTAAATATTATCGTCTTAGTTCAAACCCGAAAATTGTGAATTTTTTTAATTAAAAACAATTGTTTGTATTGGAGGATGTTAACTATCACTGTTGTGACATTGCCCAGCTCTAACCACATGGAGGTATCCTCATAAGAGCCTTTTTTATTTATTAATTTAAAAAATCAGTTTGAAAATGGGTTTTTGAAATGAATATTAGCTTATATTTTAAGATTAAAAATATAATTGATTTGGATCTGATATTACTAAATGCATCGAGCACTATTCTGAAATTTGATGTTTACTCACAGAGCACTAATTAAAAACTTTTAAACATTGATATAATATTTAATCTATTATCTATTTAAAAAATTAAATACAAGCTTCCAACAAATTTTTTCAGGTGACAAACATTAGTAACCTGTAAACTATCTATGACATTTTCAAGATACTTTGTCCCGGGTATTTCAGATCGGTTTTAATGTACACTGGTTTTTCTTATGTTTTCTAAACATGTAATTTTACGTACTAAATATTACAATAAACAATGTAGAAATATTAATCTATAGTTAATATATATTCTTAAACACCAGAATTATTCATAACTTTATGTACTTTATGCAGCATATATTCAATTACAGAAAACGTAAATTGTGAAAAATCGAGGGAAACTGCCTACCCATATATACCATATATAAAATCAATAATAACCGATAAAATCAAATATAAAGTATTTTATGGTAATTTTACACACTATAAATAATTATGTATTAAATACATTTTAAAAATTCAGCTCGACATAAATTTAAAGACGATATACAAACCTCTCTTCTTGATCTGCCCCGGCTTTTAGTTTTGCTATGCAGGGTAATAATTTGATGAATTTCACCAACACTCTTTCGGAAATGATCTGCTTTTTTCGTTGTTCAAGGTAAAGTTTTTCGCGAAATGATTTCCGAGTGAGAGAGATGGGACCAATGAAATTTCACTTTACATTGAATATTAGATATGTGTCAACATCATAATGATGAGATGAAGAAAGGTTGATGGAAACAGGTTTTTCTTGGTTTTACGAAGCTTATTAGAAACCGAAAAGGTAAAATTTCACTCTGAACTGGTGTAATTTAACACAGCCAATTTAACATTTATGACTTTCTAATTTCCTATCTGGGCATGCTTTGTGTTTATTAGGGATGTGCGACTTTATCGGTATACCGGTATATCGCGATTTTTTGTTGCATTTATACGTATCGTGTTATAGTGACCTGTGCATACCTATGTATTTGAAGTAATATTTAAAAGAAATTATTCATTTATTTGTTTAATCTTCTCAAATTACAATTACAGAAAGTATAAAAATGTGTGAAGCGTGATTTGTTTTAATTCTCTTGGTCTGTACATGACCAATCATAGTTGATTTTATATACATAAATATTTCAAGAAAATAAAATTTTGTTTCTACAGAGGACATATATACTTTTTAGAAAAATAATGACTTTTCATATAAAATCAATGTAAAAACTGCTTTTAAAAATATCATGATTTTAAAACATGATATTGTGGGAAAAAAATCGTGATATATCGCGATACGAAATTCTTGGCGATACCCATCCCTAGTGTTTATGCTACAAAGGATGTTCAATCAGCTGTGCTGAGATATTATCATTTTATTCTTTTTGACATTTATAAAACGAGGATTAGTTGTTATAGGGACGATGTGCAGTTGTCATTTCTATGTAAGGATTGAATAGTAATATTTAAAAGAAATTGATCATTTGGGTGGCACATGTATAATACACTATAAGTGGACTTTACAATCACATATTGTGCTTACAGCTATAACGTGTGAATGATTTGTTTTAATTCTCTTGGTTGTACATGACCTGGGAAGCATAATATAAGTTATATTGATAAAGGTTGTACATCTCTTCAAATTATTGGCTCTACAGAGGACATATATACTAACAGAATAGGAAACTCGAAAATCTTTCAATATATCTTGTTAATTACAGGATTTTGAAAGTCTGTGTGACCTGGTGCCATGTTTGAAAATATACTGTTTAACTGTAAAACGTGTAATGGTTTTTTTTACGTATAATGCTCATTTTCTAGAGTACATCTGACATGGAAATACACTGTATATTTTAAAATTTATTCGGGTGATAGAATATGTTTCCTGGTAGAACACATTACAGTTTCCCCTCTCCTGTTACAGATTTGGTGCTGTTGACTGCCCCTGGAATTACAGGTGAAAGTCCTGCCAGGGGCTAATAAGAACTTGGGTTGTGTCTTTGAGGGCAAAGACCATTTAAGGAGGAGGAATGTAATGGTTTGGGCCGTGGATATCGACCTGGATAGCTCAGTTGGTAGAGCACCTGACTGGAGGGTTCCCGGGTTCAATTCCTGGTCCAGCCATATTTTCCCCTCTCCTGTTACACATGCTTACAGTGAACATGCTTATGTTGCATTGAAGCTTGTAGTGAAATGATATTTATTCCCATGGGTTTTAACCTTTGGATTTTAACCTTTAAACATATATTATTAATCTCAGGGACATAACAAACTATATACCCGGTATGTTTGTAAACAAAGCAATTTCACCCATCTCTGGCACTTCGTTATAAGCATGTTTTACTGTATTTCTAATAGTTTCAAATATTTCAGAAGTCAGAACAAAACCTTATTTATCTATCAAAAAATTATACAAGATTTGTTGGTGACACAGTTTATGCTTCTAATTTTAGTATAATTACCTCATACATTCAAAATCAATGCATGTACAGTTTTCATGAAACTTGTAGGAAATGAAGCACTTTGAGTGAATGAGGGCATCTGGGACATCCGCAATGGTTCCTGTTATAGTAAGCTCTTGTTGATACATGCAGTTGTGGTTTAAAATTGATAAAAAAAATCCACCCAGTGGTATCAACCAAAGCCCTGGTTATAATTCACAAGACAACCAGAAAGATTTTCAAAACAAGGGTAGAGAGAAGACTACTAGATTTTATTTTAAAGTGGTGGTACTGTGAAATCACAAATTTTATGGGGGTTTAATTTTCATTGTTTTCAAGGTATGAAGAGACCCACAAATTTATGTCCACCACGAAATATAAAATGTTACATACATAACTACTTAACAATTCTTCATCATCCATGAATTCAAATGCCCGCAAACCAAGAGTTTTTACTCAAACCACGAAAAGTTCACTCCATGAAAAAAAGTGATTCTACAGTATATGTGTATATTACATAAAAATATTATTATTATTTGGTTTTAATTTGTCTAGCAGGTCTTGTCACACACTGAATACCTTTGTCTGGAGAATCATTTTGTCTTTAGCACTCACTTTATCTGGTATGATATATATAGATACCTGTACTTTGGACTCAATTACCGTTATTCACCTACAATATAAAATAAGATTGCTAAATATATAGAAAGCTTATAAAATGATACAGCGTACATCATGTTGCATTTATCACATAGAATAAGAATCATTTTGCAAGTAAAAACATAACTGACAATAGAAATAGGGACCAAATACATAATACATGTATCAGCAAGAAACCGTCAATGCCTCTAAATTAAAAAAAAAAGGGGGGGGTTAAAATGTAGGAATTCAAGACAATAAAATTTATTTTTTATCCTATTACAATATTTTTGTATACCCAGGCTTTTCTTTCACCAAGTTTTGCTACTTTTTATTCCCTCACAATAGAGGGGATATAACAACATGCTTTTTTTTGATGTTGTTGTTTTTTGATATCGTTATTTTCAACACTAAAGGTTTCTTCAGCAAAAAATTAATGTGGAATACTATTGTCAGATTTGGAGGGAATCTTTCAGTTAGTTTGATTTATGGATGTAAAGCAATTCCCCTTATTATGACGCATAAATCAATCTTAAACACAGACTGTTAATTATTAATTGAGCAAGTTTGACATCAACTTAATACACATTTAATTGGATCTCTATTCAGGGTTGACTAATGATTTCATTGTTGAAGCCTATAGATCTATGTTTAACTCTGCAAGGATCAATATTACTGTCTATTGTTGGGAAAAATAGAAATTCTTGTGGCTTTATAACCTGCACTTTTCTAGTGGAACTCAAGCTGCTACCAGCCATGTATTAATTGTGATATGACTAATGCCTGGTACTATAGATGGTTTAATTGTCCGAACACTCTAATGTTTTACTTGTATAAATATTCATTTATTACATAAGATCTATTATTATATCATAAACCTAGATGCAATAATCATGAATGTTCTAGCATTCAAACTGGGACTGACACATTTTAAAAGCAACACAGCCCAGAAAAAAATAATGCCAACAATCATTTTAAAGTTCAGAGAGCCTCCACTTGAAATTTCCCTTAGTGAGATAATTTTTTTTTTCATCAATCTTTTATGTCATATTGAGATGACTATAATTATATGCTCAGAGGAGAAGCCAGTCAATTTCAAAATGTCAATTTCCTTCCAAAAACAAAAAAAGTGAACATTTTTTGTGAAATATGAGCAATAAACCTAATGGAGCTTTTAAATTCAGTAGGACATAAAACGCATTCAAATGATCAACTCGGTTAATGATGATTTAATTGTATGTCTTTTTATGTGTGTGTGTTTGTGAGTATATGTGAGATGCATATAGATTAATAAATTTGGAGTGCAGATTAAAATATACTGACAAAAACTAATAGAAAGTTTGGACACACTTCGAAATATACTGTGATCACCATTGATTTTAGTATGATGTAGCAGTGATAAAGACTGATTTGATTTGCTTGGCCATTCTTCCCCCGTTTTCCAGACTTCCACCAATGTCAATAAACTATCTCTCCTTACACAAACTTCTTGGTGAGTACATGCCAGGATCAATAGATAGTGTTTTCTGAATGGCTTCTGACTGATCTTATTCACTGCAGTGGTGTCATCTAAGATTATATGATCTTTTCACGGTCTGAATTGTGACGCAAGTAAAACTATTTATCATGTGTTTCTCAATGAAGAAGGGTAGGGAACTTCCTTTTGGTGATCAATATTTGAAAGATTTTTCTTCTGCTGTTGGGTAATTATGTCTCATTCTTGTTTTCTTCCCTCCGTCCTTTTATAAAACTTGTAGCGAACATATATAGTGTTTGAGTCCCAATGAGTTACTTATGATTTAATGATGATTTATTAAAATACAGTCAAACCTTGTTACTTTGAACTTGATGGAACCAAAAAAAAAATGGAGATATTGGAGAATTTGAGATACCAGGAAATATACTTAAAAGAATAAGTGGTATGAACTTCCAAATCACTTTGACATACTGTATACAGGAAAATTTTTGCCCCGCATAATTTTTTGCCCCCTTTGCCCTTGTCACAATGAGCGAATTTAAAACGGGGCGAAGTCAAAGAACACAGTATAAATTCTAAGAACTGAGACTGGATGAATTTAAAACCAGGCAAATTTGTAAGCAAGTGCAAAAGGGCGAAAATAACATGGGGCAAAAATAACACTGTGTACAGTATCCATATTATTCAAGTATTGGTGTTCAAGATGCCAAAGTTCAACTGTATATTAATAAAATGTAGACTGCATATTACATAGATTTAAAGCCCTGTTTTCACATGAAGACAATAGACCCAGACAGTTGCATGCTTTTAGTTCTTATGTTGGGCGTATTTCCACAAAACAATTCTATGATCTCCCTCTCCAGCAATTAAGTCTGTCATGAAATCAATGCCAGAAAAACTTTCCTTATGAGGAATGTCTGTTGACAATTAAGCTCAGCAGTTTTTCCAGGAGATTCTAAGTCCTTCCTGATTTGAATGACTTGTAGTCCACTGTAAGCAGACTTGACTGTTTTTCCAATTAATTAAAGACTACCGTCATAAGAGAAGTGTCAGAAATCCCTTAATCAACAGCTAGAAGAAGCACCGCTCTTCATCTTGTTTGTCTGTTTAATTAATACTTTTTTGTTTATCTGGAATTTATTTTTTTTTTTGCAGAAGAACCATGTCCTTGTTGTATCAGTGACTTTAACATCCAGTCTTTGACCTTGTAAGGGGAATCCAGATGGATTCTATAATGGCTCTAGGAACCATCTTCAAGAAGGCCACAACTTTACTTGGGATTGGTTCTGATCAACTGAAGCCACCCCCTCTGGATGGAGAAATCATCTACTGTAAAAACAATGTCTGTGTCCACCCGCCGGCAACTCTGGCCATGGAAAACGAAGAGCACCACCCAGGCTACTTAACCCTGAGGTCACAGAATGACGATGATGTAAGCCAGCATTTATTCTCTTTTATTATTTATAAGATACTCAGAAATGTGCATTGATTTTTTAATGTAATAATACAGTAACTTTAAATAGAAAAATGTGTTTGTGAAATATTGATGCGTTCAGTTGGCCTCTTAAGGCCAAGATGAAAGTTTTTTTAATGATAGGTCAATCTCAAGGTTTTGGTCATGAAGTAAAAAAAACAAAAGTACCCAACAAAAGGTCAAAAGAAATAGATGTGGAAATATTAATGCCCTAGCACCAATCATTCAGAAGTTATTACAAAGGCTAAGGTTTTCAAAAGTATGGCAAACTCAAAGGTCAAAGTCGTAAGGTAAAAAATAATGGCACGTAAAAAAAAAAGGCCTTTTCACAAAAAGACAAAAATGAAAGGTATAAAAGTTTTGGCCACTGTTAAAGTTGGTAAAAGTTTACAAAAATAGGTCAAGCTTATAGACCAAGGTCATGGCGTATAAAATAATGGTATGCAAAGAGAGATTTGTCACAAGAAATGCACATGTGACAAAGGAAAGCTAAAGCACCAACAGTTCAAAAGTTGTGGGCAATGTTAACATTTTTTTTCAAATAGACAGACAGGACAAACCATAAACTACTGTAAACTAACTTTGAGAAAAAATTTCATGAGGTTCGCGAGAGCCTTAGATTTCTGAATGATACTTTTTCATTTATTTATTTCACTATGTTATGTACATTTACAGTATGTAACTGTTTGTCATGCTTCTTATTCTTTATTTTTTCCCCAGAAAAATGGACCAACATTGATTCTGACATGGATACCCAATTCTTCCTTAAAAAAGAATCCTAAAAGCATCGAGAGCCCAAACAGGTCTTATGCCACAACACCAAGCCCAAAAAGAACTCCAAGACAAGAGTATGCCCGAAAACAGGTCACAACTCCCTCCCCAAGCAGTTCTCCAAGGGGGTCATGTGTATCTGTGGGCAGTGATGCATGTGAACAGTATTATATGGGCAAAGGCCCAGTTAAAAACAAGAAAAAACAGAGCATTGACAATTCCAGTATGAATTCAGAAATTTCTATGGGTTCTAGAGAAGACTGTTTAGACAGTTGGTCTCAGATGGAGGAACCCAACAGGAAGTTGAGCACAAGTAATAAATCTCAAACCGATTCCGGTATTGATACAGAGGATGTATTGCAAAATAATGAGAAAAATATTCCCAAAAAATGTCAGAATATTGGTAGAAATGTCAATGACTTGCATGTTGAGAAAGATAGTAACACGGAATTGAAAACTGACAATAGAAATGGTGCAGAGGAAGACATCTCTTCTTCAGACACAACTGATGGTCTTACTGCTGAAGAAAAAATGGCAGCCCTGTTAAAGAGGAACAAACTCCATGCTAAAGCTAGAAATAGACTGGAGTCTAATAAATCAGTAAGCATCGAAATGGATGGTGATAATTTGGTTGTAGTTACAGAGGAAATTGACAAACCACAGTCCATGAACATAGACAAATACATAACTGACAAGAACCTGAATAAAAATGAGAGTAAATTTGACACCAGCTCTAGTTCACAATCAACAGATGCAGAAGGAATAAGTCTGAGTTCGGATTCGACACATCCGAGCCCCTCAGGTGCTCACTATAACAGAATGATTGATGATCTGCGAGACAGTTTCTCTGCTCATGACAATGGCTCTAGCACCTGTGACAGCTCTGAGACAGTGACAGAGGGGACAGCTAAACCATCAACAAGGACCAATGTTCCTAAAGACCTGAACTTGAGCACTAATGCCAATGGCGATGGCTATTACTCGGTTCCGTCTCTGACGACCCCTGACATCTCGGTGACGCGATGTCGACACTCCTCCTCCTCTTCCTCACTGACCTCGGGGCCGGACTCTGAACCTCCAAGTGAGGGGGAGTCCCCTCCCCTGTCCCCCACGTGGAACAAGTCCCCGGACTCCCCCAGCAGTGAAGGATCAGTCCAGGTGTCACACAACATGACGTTTCCTCACAGCTCTGTGTCGTACGCCATGGGGTCACAAGAGAAGAGGAGCGCTAAGGATCAGATGTGTGGAGTCTTCTCAGTAGATCTTGGTATGTATAATTACAGTATATGTTGTTCTGATCAGTATATTCATTATGAAAGTTAGAGGTACATATATAAACAGGTTCTATGCGAAGTGTGAAAAAAAAAATTATGTGTAATAATATGATGGTTGATTCATTTACCTGTATGTTATTCAGAAAAAAAATTACTACTCCTAGTTTGCTTTTTATTAAGGATCCAATTAGGTTTTATTTCTATGTATGTCGACCAGTATAAATAATGCAGTAAATGAGTTTGAAGTAAATGTCCCAAATCCTTAATCCTGTAGGTCAGATGAGGTCCCTACGACTGTTTTACTCTGACCCCTACTGCACCAGAGGACAAGTGGTGATAGCTAGCAGAGAGAGCCAGTACAAAATCCTACACTTCCATCACGGAGGTCTAGACAAGCTGGCCGAAATCTTTGAAGACTGGAACCTGTTTGCCAAGTTGAAAGATAAGGTTTGCATTATGTGAAAAATAATAATAATACATACACAACTGATGAAGCAGAACTTTTTTCTCAAGGATAAGCATTTGAGTTGTAATCAAAATTTCATTGTTTTGGACATATTCTTGACAAATGTTTGCAACAAAATTTAGCAGACAATAGTACACTCATCAGTTTGTTTTAAGTGAGAAAAAAAAAAAAATTTATGGACACTCCTGGAAAAGACTAATATATCACTGATATTTTTGGCCGATTATCGTTAAAAATCACATTTTTTTAACATCATTATTTTCAGAAGAACAAGGAGAATGAGGGGCAGTATAAACAGTTCCTGATCGTGAGGCCTCACCTTACAGATGAACAGTGTCATCCAGAGGAGGGCATCTACAACATGGTGAACGAGGAGGAGTGGAAGATCCACATGACAAGTGATGGGAGAATCGAGGAAGACTATCAACTCAGGAAGGTCAGTGCCTGTCTTCCATCTAAATCTCATGGTCATAGGAACTGGTAGGGAGGGGGAGGGACAGCATGTCAAGAATTCTTACATAGTACTACATAGTGCCCCTTCCCTCACAAATGAAAATGTTTAAAACCTCCCCTCCCCCTGGCCCAAAAAATAAAATTTGATTTCATAAATGTTAAAATTTTAGGTGTATATGTATAAACTTTTCTCTAACTGTAAGGGCAGGCACTGTTTCTTTCATTTCACAAAAAAATCATGTAAAGTGATTCTTAAATGTTGACAGGAAACCTTATAATCTTTTACTTGAAGGCCAACAATCCTGACTTTGATAGGTTTTGTAAATTACAGCATATCTTCTTTGGGGGACTAGACCCCCACTTGAGACACGAGACCTGGCCCTTCCTCCTACACTACTACCCCTGGGATTCCACGTTTGAGGAGAGGGAAGCCATCAGGAATGACCGATACATACAGTACCAGGACATCAGGAAAATGAGGTAACAAATAATGTTTAGAGGCTTTCTAACTCTTGAAATTAACTCTTTAGAAATTAATAAGTTTTAGTGATGAAATGTTTTACTCATTCTAAAGATTATTGCCAGAAAGTTAATAAATAGTGAATAGGATAAAATTTTTCTTCTTATGAGGGTATCTTATAATAAGAAAATACATTGCTGTGGAAAACAAGTCTTTGCAGAAAAAAAAAGCAATAAGGCAGCTGGGTTGGCAAGACTTGACCCATTTTAATATTCAGATTTACTGGGAACCACAAATAATATGACAAATAATATGACGAAATGACTAATTAGACTTTGGTCTTATTAAGGGAAGACATGACACCTGAGGAGAGAGAACAATTCTGGAGGAAGATACAGTCAACTGTGGAGAAAGATGTAGTCAGAACTGACCGCAGTCATCCATACTTCAAAGGAGATGATAATCCTAATATTGAAGTCCTTCAGTAAGTCTCTTTGTATTGTTTACAGAAAATCTTGAAAGCTTTTGACACAACAGGAATGATAATGAAAAATGCATAATTAACCTACTTAGTAGCGTGAATTCCAAAAATTGAAAGGACTAATGTTTCTTCACTCAACATTTCACTGATGAACTTATGTTTTTAGCAGAGCATTTGAAAATATGAAATCTTAATGTTATATCATATATATCCTGAAACCTAGCTGTTGATGCTTTTCAGGAACATTTTGCTGAATTATGCAGTGGCCAATCCTAGAATGGGTTACACCCAGGGGATGTCTGACCTGCTGGCCCCCGTGTTGGCTGAGATTCAGAATGAGGTGGACGCCTATTGGTGTTTTACAGGTCTGATGCAGGGGACCATATTTGTCAGCTCTCCCAAGGACAGTGACATGGACAAACAACTGGTAAGAAAGAAAAAAGGAATACACCTGTCATTATGTGGCCTTAAATTAATTTTCTTTCCATGTCTAAAGCATCAAAAAATGGCATTTTTAGCTCACCTGAGCCGAAGGCTCAAGTGAGCTTTTCTGATCACATTTTGTCCGGCTTCCGTCTGTCCGTCTGTCTGTCCGTCTGTCTGTCTGTCTGTAAACTTTTCACATAATTGACTTCTTCTCAAGAACCGCTGGGCCATTTTCAACCAAACTTGCCACAAAGTATCCTTGGGTAAAGGGGATTAAAGTTCGTTCAAATGAAGGGCCACACCCTTATTCAAGGGGAGATAATTGGGAATTAATGAAAATTTAGTGGTATATTTTAAAAATCTTCTTCTCAAGAACCACTGTGCCAGGAAAGATGAAACTTATGGAAACATCCTCAGGTAGTGTAGATTCAAGTTTGTTCAAATCATGACCCACCGGGTAAGGGCGGGGCCAAAATGGCCGACCAAAGTTTTACATGGAAATATATAGGAAAATTCTTTAAAAATCTTCTTCTCAAGAATGACAAAGCCATAATTCATCATATTTATATGGAAACATGCTGAGGTAGTGTAGATTCAAGTTTGTTCAAATCATGACCCCCGGGGGTAGGGCGGGGCCAAAATGGCCGACCAAAGTTTTACATAGAAATATATAGGAAAATTCTTTAAAAATCTTCTTCTCAAGAATGACAAAGCCATAATTCATCATATTTATATGGGAGCATGCTCATGTAGTGTAGATTCAAGTTTGTTCAAATCATGACCCCCCGGGTAAGGGCGGGGCCAAAATGGCCAACCAATGTTTTACATAGAAATATATAGGAAAATTCTTTAAAAATCTTCTTCTCAAGAAAGACAAAGCCATAATTTATCATATTCACATGGAAGCATGCTCAGGTAGTGTAGATTCAAGTTTGTTCAAATCATGACCCCCGGGGTAGGGCGGGGCCAAAATGGCCGACCAATGTTTTACATAGAAATATATAGGAAAATTCTTTAAAAATCTTCTCAAGAATGACAAAGCCATTATTCATCATATTTATATGGAAGCATGTTCAGGTAGTGTAGATTCAATTTTGTTTAAATCATGACCCCCGGGGGTAGAGCGGGGCCAAAATGGCCGACCAAAGTTTTACATAGAAATATATAGGAAAATTCTTTAAAAATCTTCTTCTCAATAATGACAAAGCCATAATTCATCATATATATATGAAGCATCCTCAGGTAGTGTAGATTCAAGTTTGTTCAAATCATGACCCCCGGGGGTTTCCAAAATGGCCGACCAAGGTTTTACATAGAAATATATAGGAAAATTCTTTAAAAATCTTCTTCTCAATAATAACAAAGCCATAATTGATCATATTTATATGGAAGCATCCTCAGGTAGTGTAGATTCAAGTTTGTTCAAATCATGACCCCCGGGGGTAGGGCGGGGCCAAAATGGCCGACCAATGTTTTACATAGAAATATATAGGAAAATTCTTTAAAAATCTTCTTCTCAAGAATGACAAAGCCATTATTCATCATATTTATATGGAAGCATGTTCAGGTAGTGTAGATTCAAGTTTGTTCAAATCATGACCCCCGGGGGTAGGGCGGGGCCAAAATGGCCGACCAAAGTTTTACATAGAAATATATAGGAAAATTCTTTAAAAATCTTCTTCTCAATCATTTTCTAAAAAATAGCAAATCCATGATTGGACATGGGACTACTTTTGGATTTAAACTTTACAATAAAAAGCCATTTTATACTAGTCCTACCCTTGGTGCTCAGGTGAGCGATGTGGCCCATGGGCCTCTTGTTTATGATAACTTACGATATTTTTTTAAAGAAATTAAAGATATTTTTTTTAAATCAACATTATTTAGGCTGTGTTGCTAAAGTTTTCATTTGAATGTTGTGAACCTTTAATCTGTACAGGTCAGAACATTTAGCTACAGATACTCTATTATTGTAGAATTATCTAAGAGAGTTGCTAAGACTAATGCAAAATGAATTCTACATGCACCTGCAAAGACTGGGTGAAGACGCGATGGAATTGTTATTTTGCCACAGGTAAAAGCCATTGAATAATTTTATTTCCCATATCTTTCAGATGTACCTTTGATATGTATTCTCTTCATCTCTTATACTTGTAATGTGTCATCTGTATACTGTAGGTGGATATTGCTGTGCTTCAAGAGGGAGTTCCCGGAGACAGATGCCCTGAAGATCTGGGAGTCCTGCTGGTCTCACTATCAGACAGACTATTTCCACCTCTTTATATGCATGGCCATCGTCAGTATTTATGGTGATGATGTCATAGATCAGGGTCTCCCCTCAGATGAAATTCTTTTGCACTTCAGCAGTCTTGCCATGCACATGAATGGTCAACTTGTTCTCAGAAAGGTAGCTATGAATATTCCTTTCTTTTGTTACAGTGTATTGGTAAAAGATTTATTTACATTTAAATATTATTAAAGATTAGTATTTTAAAAAAAATATTAGACTTAATTGTAATTGTTGAAAAAATTCTGTTTGAATGTTTGAAAAAAATTACATTTTTAAGGCTAGAGGACTCCTTCATCACTATAGAAAATTACCCAGAATTCCTTGCACATTGCATGGTTTATGCTCACTGTGTGGGCCTGGAATGTGGGATAGTGGACATGTGCCAATTGTGGAGTGTGTGGGCAGTCACAAGGATGACTTATGCCCCTATAACAGCAACCCAGGATCACCTGTCCACACCATAAAATGATTGTTAAAAAACTAACTGTTCAGTGGCATTTCACCTGAATCCCTAAAAGAAAATTGTGTATTTATATTTATGGCAATTCAATATAATTCATGCAGTTACACAATACCACAACCAAATTTTCTTAAAAGGAAGATATTACTGGTAATTCTGAATCAACGGATGATGAATTGGATAGAAATTTTTAAAAAATGAAGAAAAGCAGATTCATAACACAAAGACTTCATTCTACATTTTTCATTGTTCACTTTTTTTGTTATATATATTGAAAAGTTGCATTGAATCTCTGAAAATCTTTTGCATCAAGATGCATCAATGTTCATTGATTTCTCAGCCTATGTGCAATAATTCAAATAATCATGGTCATTTTCCTTGTAAAATTTATTTTCTTTCTTAGATGTGTCATATTATTATAACTCTTTAATGCAATTGTTTATAACAATTGTTTTTTTGTGATTTTGGTATACAATAGTGCAATATACTTGTACCTTTACCATATTTTAATGTAAATATCTTCTTGCGGATACTGTACATTTGAACTCATTTGTTTTAAAGTAGCTGTAAGTCTGAAAATCATTTTTCGGAGTTTAGGGATGTGAAATTATTGGTGCTTTCAGATCAAGAATTGTTCATTTAATTGTGGCATTATATTATACATGTAGTAAAGTCATTTCATGTCAAGTCATATAAGTAATAGATTCAATTATTACACATCTTCGCTAGCCAAGGGTTTCTGATACATTACTCTCCTTATAATCCTTTGGCATACGTTGTTGATAGAAGTTGGTTTTTTTTCTCAAGTTCTGATTGGGATTCGGTATACCCAGTTGACCAATCAGCAATTGTTTTTTGTAAATGACATATTTGCGTTCGGGATACTTCTTGACTCTTTAATCTCGGGAATGCTCCGTAAGATAACATGCAATTCTATGAATAGCTATGGTGTCATCCAATATCTTCTAAGTATGTGATTAAAAATCTATATTGAAGTCCAGATTTGTACAGTAAATAATAAATAAGCATAACCCAATTATTGCTTCTTAATTGTTCTTTAAAAAAAACTTGGTCTAATTATTTTTAAACACGCGTTTTTATTTCTGTCGATGACGCAATCAGTGCATAAAGGATTCGAGATCACGTGATGAAAACAATCCCATCTTTTGACTACGCAGTATGCCAAGGATTCATGAGGAGAGTAGCATATCAGAAACCCTTGGCTAGTGAAGATGATTATTACAATGTAATACCATGGTATTTAACGTATAGTTTAAGTGTTGAAATACAAGTTGGAATACAATTTACTATGTTTGATATAAGTAGAATAGCAAGGAATAGTAGGATATGGGGAGGTTTAGTAACAGGAGTCTTCAAGACAAAGAACATGTTCATGTAGTATAGTTTAGTAAACAATGCTTAAATGGTTGTTATAAGATTTAGTTCTTTTTGAAAGCATGCATTTTTTGTTGAAATCTAGATTTCTTTATGTTTTGTTTGTTTTTTCTTTTCTTTGTTTGTACTTTTGTTTTAGTGTAATTTTTTCCAAATTTTTTTCCAAAGGTTGAAATCATGTAAAAAGCATAAATTGTGTAATTAAAGTATCTATAGGAAGGCTGGGTGGATAAAAAATTACTTAAAGATACACCTAAACATATGGAAAAGGATTTTTTTAAATTGAATATTTAAGCAATTTACTTTAACCTTTTAAAAACAACTTTTTTTTACAAATACATGTACTTGTTTTGCAAATATTAAAAAAAAACAACACACAGGCTCTCATAATCTGAAATCAATCATTTATTTGAATAAATGTATTTGGAAAAGCTATTTCAACTGAAATTATGCATTTTCTCATACCAAAATACAGACACAATGCGTTAGCATTACAGGCTCTCAAAATTTGTCCGTTGTCGTTGTTGTCGTCGTCGGCGTTGTCATTTTCACATTTTCATCTTCTTCTCAAGAACCACTAAATTTCAACTAAACTTGTACAAAGTATCCTTAAAAGGGGATATTTCAACTTTTCCAAGGGGAGATATTCATGAATTAGAGAAAAAATAATGGCATTTTTAAAAAATCTTCTTCTCAAGAACCACTGGGCCAGGAAAGATGAAACTCATGTGGAATCATCTTCAGGTAGTGTAGACACATGACCCACGGCGTTGGCCGATCAAAGTTTTACATAGGAATATATAGGAAAAATCTTTAAAAATCTTCTTCTCAAGAACCACTGGGCCAGGAGAGATGAAACATGTGGAATCATCCTCAGGTAGTGTAGATTCAAATTTGTTCAAATTATGACCCTTGGGGGTATAAAATGGCCGTAATGTTTTACATAGGAAATATACTTTAAAAATCTTATAAGAACCACTGGGCCAGGAAAGATTCATTAAATTTATATAGACCCCTGGGGGTAGGGTGGGGCCAAAATGGCTGATCAAAGCTTTACATAGGAATATAGGAATATATAGGAAAAATCTTTAAAAATCTTCTTCTCAAGAACCACTGGGCCAGGAAAGATGAAACTCATGTGGAATCATCCTCATGTAGTGTAGATTCAAGTTTGTTCAAATCATGACCCCCTGAGAGTTTTGCTGTAAACTTTCAGTTCTGATCTGATTTTTTTTTTTGCTCAGGTGAGCGATGTGGCCCCTGGGCCTCTTGTTTTTTGCTGAAATGTTTTTGATATTTTACATTTTGTTGCATTGATCTGTGATATTTTTTTCTTTGATATTATTTACCAATCTGATTGTGACAGTTATGTTGGGATCATTTCTCCAATATTATGGATTTCTTTTTGCCTTATTAGTCATGTATCTTCCAATACTTGAAAAAAGTATGTAAATGTAGATATTAATGTTAGAATCTCTTGGAATGGTTTTTTTTGGGGGGTAGCATACTACATGTAATTGTATTAAATTCCCAGTAGATGTTACTTATGAAGTTATTTCCTTAATAGCTTTTAGGGTATTAAACTTAACCTCTTTCCCTATTCTATGACTACACAATATTGGTATTGTTCATTTGAGAAAAGTTTTTTGTTTTCTTGAAAAGTTTTTGTGATAGAGTATTAAATTGATACATGTACTCGTATATTAACTATTGAGAAAAATCTGTTGTACTACTACATGTATTTTCCTACATTCCAGCAAGTTTGTGCAATTTGGATTTAGAACTGTGTTCACTTAATGTTTGCAAATGATTGATATTACAGCATTTCAGTTCATTATTCTACAACATATACCTGGTATTGTAAATCTCAAAAGCATTGCATGACAAAGGTTGTACACATATATCGGTACGTGCATTAGATGTTGGCATTTTTGTGTACATGCATACATGTATATAATTGATTTATGTCCTGTAGTGACTATTGATTAAAAACATCCTTTTAAAGAAAAATTAGATTAAAAATAATTTGTTGTGAAATCTTTGTGAGTACTCATTTTCTGTTGAATTTGAATTATTCACATTATTTGTTCTTTATACTGAAAATTTATTTTTGTCTTTATATTAATCAAAAAGAATATAAGTACTGACGTTAAATACAGTATCATATTTTTTTTGCGATCTGTGTAGTGAAATTTTTGTGAACTGCTGTGTATCGTCTGTCATTTATACAAAATTTGCATTTTTTGTTTTCATTGTTGTTGAGAGACTACATATTTTACGATTTATTTCAGAAAATAAATCATTATTGACACATCTCTCTTCTTTTTGTTGAATATAATTTTTTTGAGTACCAAGATTTAAAATCTTTTTATAGGTACATAATTGTAATGAGAGAGGAGAAAATGCAGTGGACCAGATTGGGATTCAAACCCAGGCCCCCCGAAACTCCAGTCAGGTGCTCTACCAACTGAGCTATCTGACCAGAGTTTCAAGGGGCCCGGGTTTGAATCCCGATCTGGTCCACTGCATTTTCTCCTCTCCCATTACATTTGTTGCCGTGACCAGGATGAGCTTGGGTTGAGGTCTTTGGAGGGCCAAAGACTTTTAAGGGGGGAGGAATGTGGCGGTCGGTCAGCCGGGTTCGATCGCCGGTGGCCAGATAGCTCAGTTGGTAGAGCATCTGACCGGAGCTTCAGGGGGCCCGGGTTTGAATCCCAGTCTGGTCCGCTGCATTTTCTCCTCACCCATTACATAATTAAGCTTTTAATTTTAGCAGCAGAAGTTTGAGTAATTTAAATTGAAAGAACAGATCACTGTCCATTTTCCTAATCAGAATTGGTACATGTAACATGAAATATGCAGAGTTTGTATGCATAAAATGTTTCTAAACTGTCATCACCTGTCTGCCATTTTAAATGATGCATAATCTAGCTTGCTTTATAAAATTTGTACAAAATACTGGTATATTTATCTACCTTTATTGTGTAAAGAGGAGGTTTATCACATGGAGTGGATAAAATTTGATTTCATCCAAATCTCAGAGCCATCTTTTTTCCATGTTTTAATTTTGGGAGATTTTTGAAAAGCTCTATTATAACTTGTCTTTGGAAAATAACTGAGATTCTCTCATCGTAAGATATTGTAAAGACTGACATTGACTGCTGAGTGCAAATTTCACTCGATAATCTTTCTGGCTTCCTGCAAGTTTTACATCTTGCTATTGAACTACTAAAATTTATTGAACACTCAGTGATACTTGTAGGTGACTTATTTCAAAGATAGCCTAATGCCATGTTCACACAGAGAGTTTAATTCGAATTAAACGTAAATTTACTGCGAATTAGCTTCGCTTAGTGTTCACACGGAGAATTTAATGCAAATTAGTTTAATTCGAATTAATTTACTGCGCATTAAATTACTTCGCATTAGCTCCGTGTGAACGCTAAGCGAAGCTAATTTGAATTAAATTTTGATGCATGCGTAAGGCCAGAATTAAGTCACAGGGCACCTGTTGGTGGTTATATATGGGTATTTGTGCTATATATGGTTCAAAAATTGAGGAAAAGTATGTTAATCACTAAAATCAATGAATACCTGTAACCTCTACATGATGTATCAAAGGATGGCTCTGCATACATGACGTGATTTACAAATGACGTCATAATAGGCTTAGTGACGCCTGACTGTAGAGGAAAAATTTTAATTCGCATTAGTTTACTTCGCATTACCTGTCGTGTGAACGCAATTTAATTTGCATTAATTTAATGCGAATTAAACTCGTCATATGAACAGGGCATAAGTTGATAAAAATCAACAACCATGTTTTTTTTCTTTTTTATTCTATCCACATAATTCTTCCAATCAGGTTGAAAGGAAAAAAAAATATAAATAGATGTGAATCAGACATTCAATTCAGTAAACAAGTGAAAACTGTGGAGAGAGTTTTTCACAAATATACCAAATACAATGGTCTGTGAACAAAAATATATAATAAAAAGAACTTAAAGCATCGAGATCATATACCCCCAGCATAAAAGATATCAAGATTCTACATTTAATTGGAAGCAGTGAAATGCAATTTTTTTTTTTAATAGACAGAGCTAAATTAACAGCTGTTCTTGCATATAAAAATACATTACAATGTAAAACAATTTTTAAAGTACAGTACAATCCATTCAGCATAGTTTGAATAATCTGCTTCATAATTATTATGCATATTCATGATGGGAAAGGCATTAAAGTTTCTAAGCAAATATACAGTTGTGATAAAGCTAATCAATTAATACAGCACTGGTGCATTAATATCAATAATGGATTTCAAAATTGTAAATAGATGTATATGTATCTTACTTTCAACTGCCCATGTAGATAAATACTCTAATATGTAAAAAGGTTATCTCCATAAAGATTTTTTACTTCTTATAAACCTCACGTAATTTTTTTCTTCTAAAAAAACCTCAGACAACAACTGAAGGAAAATACAATTTACTACCATACATTAAAAATAAAATCAAACTGAAACATTTTTACAATGCAATTGTGAAATGAATCAATAATATCACCATGAACAAATGCATTTCACCTGAACTTCCATTCATTTGTTCACATTTCAAGCACACTCATCTCTCATCACATGAAAAATAACAAGAGGCCCAGGGGCCACAGCGCTCACCTGAGCACATCAGGCTTGAATTTACTCCACCACCCCCCTCCAGGCATTCATCATTTGAACAAACTAGAATCTACACTACCTGTGGATGATTCCATATAAATATCACAAATCATAGCTTTGAAGTACTTGAAAAGAAGATTTTAAAAGGTTTCCCTATATATCCCTATTTAAAAAGGTTATTTTGGCCCCACCCTAGCCCCGGGGGTCAAGATTTTTCTACACTACCTTGATTCCACATGAGTTTCATCTCTCCTGGCCCAGTTTCTTGAGAAGAAGATTTTAAAAGATTTTTCCTACATATTCCTATGTAAAACTTGGGCCATTTTGGCCCCACCCTTGCCCCAGGGGTCATGATTTGAACAAACTTGAATCTACACTACCTGAGGATGATTCCACATGAGTTTCATCTCTCCTGGCCCAGTGGTTCTTGAGAAGAAGATTTTTAAAGATTTTTCTTATATATTCCTATGTAAAACTTGGGTCGGCCATTTTGGCCCCACCCTAGCCCCGGGGGTCATGATTTGAACAAACTTGAATCCACACTACCTGAGGATGATTCCACATGAGTTTCATCTCTCCTGGCCCAGTGGTTCTGGAGAAAAAGATTTTAAAAGATTTTTCCTATATATTCCTATGTAAAACTTGGGTCGGCCATTTTGGCCCCACCCTAGCCCCGGGGGTCATGATTTGAACAAACTTGAATCCACACTACCTGAGGATGATTCCACATGAGTTTCATCTCTCCTGGCCCAGTGGTACTGGAGAAGAAGATTTTTAAAGATTTTTCTTATATATTCCTATGTAAAACTTGGGTGGCCATTTTGGCCCCACCCTAGCCCCGGGGGTCATGATTTGAACAAACTTGAATCCACACTACCTGAGGATGATTCCACATGAGTTTCATCTTTCCTGGCCCAGTGGGTCTGGAGAAAAAGATTTTTAAAGATTTTTCCTATATATTCCTATGTAAAACTTGGGTCGGCCATTTTGGCCCCACCCTAGCCCCGGGGGTCATGATTTGAACAAACTTGAATCCACACTACCTGAGGATGATTCCACATGAGTTTCATCTTTCCTGGCCCAGTTACTGGAGAAGAAGATTTTTAAAGATTTTTCCTATATATTCCTATGTAAAACTTGGGTCGGCCATTTTGGCCCCACTTTTGCCCCGGGGGTTATGATTTGAACAAATTTAAATCTACACTACCTGAGGATGATTCCACATGAGTTTCATCTTTCCTGGCCCAGTGGTTCTGGAGAAGAAGATTTTTTAAAAATGTCATAAATTTTTCACAAATTCATAATTATCTCCCCTTGGAAGGGGGCGTGGCCCTTCATTTAACAAACTTGATTCCCCTTCACCCAAGGATACTTTGTGCCAAGTTTGGTTGAAATTGGCCCAGTGGTTCTTGAGAAGAAGATGAAAATGTGAAAAGTTTACGCCGACGACGCCGACAACGACGACGACAGACAACGGACAAATTTTGATCAGAAAAGCTCACTTGAGCCTTCGGCTCAGGTGAGCTAAAAATGAGATGACCCCTCTCAATATTAATTGTATCACAGAAAAACAGCAATTTATAAATGAATTGAAGATTGGGCAAGAAGAACACTCTTTGCATACTGGTGATGTGCATACAAGTATATATTTTTATTTTTTCACTGAAGTAACTTTGCAGTCAGTTTTTCAGGAAATTTAGCAGCTAGAATTGAATTCTCTGCAGAAGAAACATTTTGCGTAGCCCATCAATTCAGCTCTGCATGAAGTTGATTGTCAGTTGTTCACATGGCACAATGAAAAACCCTGTTATACTGTAAATTGTTTTAATTCCACGGTGTTAAAATTTCACGATATCTCAGAAAGTACCATTTGCGATGGTTTTAATTTCACGCTGCAAGAAATTAATTCAAAATTTCCTATAAGCAATCTAACGTTATTAGATACTAATAAAAACATTCACGATGGATTTAATTTCGCGGAAAATTAATGAATCGCGAACATAGCGAAATTAAAACCATCGTGAATATTTCCCAATCTACAGTATTCAGAGCATGGAAGACCAAACCATTGATGAATATGTCTCATTGAAAACACGTTTCTAAAGCCATGGTTCTTTGAAGCCTTTTTGTGATAATCTTAAAAAAGCTATTCATCCATGTTGAGACTACAGGGTCTTTTAAACTCTTGACTTCGCTCATGAATCCATTTATTTGAGACCCACTTTTGACCGACCAAGACTGGACAAGCTGCATGCCTTGTGTCATAAATTCCATCTCCATTTCGGTACAAATTATACCAGAATGCTGCTGCACCCTATTAAAAATTTTTAAAAATTCATTTAATTATACATGTAATTATAATAACAAAATTTCTTAAACACTTTATATGCTACCAAAACAGTGCCTCTGGAGACCATGATTTGTAAAATTCATCAAAAAAAACAAAACATGACCATGAAATTATGATGAATAAATTACCTTTTTAGGGAATAACTTGACCCCAATGTATGGGAACACTGTAGCTCCTCCAGCATCAACGTCCGACATCTGAACAGATAAAGTTTTATTAGTACATATTCTACATCTCAGATGAAAATCACAAAAAGAAAATCCAATAAATAGTCTTTATATGTTCCTTTTTTATCTTACACAGATGCTTGATAAAAATTATTCTTTGACAACTCTTATTTTATCATTAATAATTTAATTATCTATCATTCTGACTTAATTCTGAAAGCATTTTATTTTCCCCCTCTTCATCAAGAAAATGTGCACAAAACTTGATGTCAACTATTCTTTACATTTCCAATAAAGGTGCAGTATATTGCATATCTGTACATATGTAATTATTTCATTAGAATGCTGCATGCTCAAATCACATGTTTGCAAATTGGACATAGACATAGATCTATATATTTTTTCTATCGTTAATACATGTATACATTACAAAGAAATTACGAATTTTAATTCTTTCCCACCCTCCCTTTTCATGTACCCTGAGTGATTTTTTAAAAGTTAATTTAGCAGATAGATGAACAACACACTCAGGTATTTCATAAGAGCATGTGCTCTTCTTGTTTTCTAAAAAATAATCTATATAAAAATATTACCAATGTTGTATATAAAAGGAAGTAAAGTGATATTTCATTGTATGATATCAGGAAGGCTTTTATAAACTGAGCAATATATCTTTTATATATTTTAATTAAGAGCATTATAAAGAGAAATTGAAGAAGATACACAAACCCAGCACCTGAAGTTTTATTACAAAGCAGCTACATCCAAATGCTACCTTGTCCCTTGTGCAAGACTCAAAGATTTTCAGCTCAAAGAACCAAGTGTTTAAACCAAATCCCAATTCTTATACAAGGATGTTTTTACCCCATTGCTACCTATTTTTTCTACAAATGCTAGTAAAACAGTTGTATACAGTAACAATTTAGATTCATCATAAATGTCATTCATTTTATCCAAGGAATTTATAATTCCTATTTCCTAAATGGAAAAAAAAAAACTGCACAAGAGTTATTTATCATAATTTAAGTCTCTTATTTAACTGTAATATTGTACATCAAAACTGCCCCCCCCCTAAATAACCTGACAAGAATATACGTTATACATGTACCTGTATTAAAAAAAAATTTCTTGGAGCAGCCGCACAATTTTCTCTATTGTTTTGAATCTCCATAGGTTTTTTAAAGGTAGGTTTATTATATGGGACACTACATTTCTACTTATCTGATAATTTTTTTACTTTGCAAGTTCACTGAAAAGAGTTGTTGATTAATTTTAACATAGTCTGACTCAAAGTGTGTGTAACACTTCAAAAATGTCTGAAAATCCATGTGTTAGGTCTATTGCCTAAAGCATTAATTAGCAATTCTGTTTTAATCTGGAATTACTTACATAAGTTAGCCAAGTGGCTATTCTGTTACCCGATCCTAGGTCACGGAAAGCATTGGTTTCTTCTTTCTGAACACAAATAGTACCAAAACATACAGAAAAACTCATGACAAGGTTATACCACTGAGTTAAGCCAAACTTGGCCTATATGCCTAACCCTAATATTTGCTGCGCATGCGATGCTGCATTTTTTCTCCAAAGCTGGGCACAGTCTTGACTTTCTAGAAAGATCAGAAGGAAAAAGAACTGAAATTTTGATCATTTTGAACACTTATCTTGGAAAATATTCATCCAAACTTAAACAAAATTTACCAGCCACAATACATCAGTCTCATTTAAAAATCATAATGACTCATTTAAAAATCATAATGATTTTTCTCCTTTTTTGGTGCTAAATTTATTATAAAAATTTCAACTTTTTTTTCCCGTACTTTATGGCTTTAGCAAAATTATGTAGAAAATAGGGTATTTTCATGTCATTCAATTTGAAATCATATGAAAAGTAAATCAGATACCTATATTAAATTTGATATTGTTTTAAAGAAGAGGCCATGAACATACTAATTACCGTTTTCTGAGAAACTGTAGGCAATCTGGATACAGTTCCTTTTCTAAAAAAACTTAAACTGATTTTCTTAATTTTTCATTGAAAATGACAGTTTAAAATACATATATATATAATAAACACCTTATTTGACCAAGCTATTGTAAAGCATAAAAAGGAATTTATTTATAAAGTTTGATAAATCTGTAGGCACCTTTCATTTACTAGATCTTGACCTTAAATGTTAGAAACAGAAAGCAATATATATATAATAATAAACACTGGCTATCATAAACTTACATAGAAAAGAAAAGTTGCAACTCGGTTGCTACTTTGAATGTAAAATTCTGATGTGTCTAGCTCTTTCCTCTGTAATTTAATAAAATGATAAAAGAAACCAACTCCATTATTTTTCCTTGTACCAAAGTCAATTTGACTGTTTTGGAAGATGATAGAAAAAATCCACTGAGTTAGTAAGTATGCAAACCTACATAACAGCAGGGACTTAGGTTAACAAAAGCCTGATGTGGTTTTGTAAAAAAAATAAATAGCTAAAAAAAAGCCAAACAGATCCTATGCCTAAATCCTGTGAATATTTGCTGTGCATGCGATGCTGCGTTTTATTCAAGGCTGGGCGCAATCTTGACATTCTATGTGTCGGCATCAAAAGGAAAATGAACTGAAATTTTGATTGGTTGTCTTAGAAAATATGCATCCAAACTTTAAAAATTTACTTGCCAAAAAAATTCAGTCTCATCTAAAAATTATGATATTATAATAATGTGTATTTACTTTTATCTCATTTTAGTCTATCAGAAATTTTTTTTCCCCCAGAAGCCAAATTTCAGTTCTTTTTCACATTAAATGTTAGAAATATAAAGCAAAACATATAAACATGTACTGACTATCATAAACTTACATAGAAAAGAAAAGTTGCAATTCGGTTGCCATTTTGAATGTAAAAATCTGATTGGTCTGTCCTCTGTAATTCGAGTTTATACAATACTAAATGGAATCTAATATCATGCAAAAAGAAATAACTTTATTTTTTGTGTATTCGACTCCTTTTGAACAGAAATATAGTTAAAACAGTTATATTCTGGAACACATTTTCAAAGAGCAAAAGCATACTGCAAAACAAAACACCTTGGTAATACTTGAGCAACATTTTTGAAATACATGTATGTACAAATTCAACTTTCTTTACACGAGCGACACTGCACAGAGAATAATTAACCTTTATGTACAATGTGTTGTATATCAATATCTGTTGATTCTCAAATATAATCCTAATACAGGTATAAACATAATAAATTAGGGAATATTCAAGTACCGGGGTACAGTGAAATACATATGCATGTGAAAGAACAAATCTTCAGAAGTGCTTTTATTGTGGACACTTAATTTGTTTCCACTGAAAATAATATTTTTTTAAAGAGCTAAATGCAGTATTTGCCCCCAGAAAAATTGACTACTGAACATTTCTTGAAAAACACTGAATTGTATATCTTAAATGAGAATTTCTATGTGAAAAAAAATATTATAGTTTCAAGGTAGGTTTTTGGGAATTTTTTTTCTCTGTTTCCCCTAGCTAGCTGCTTTAGAACATTACAATTACATATTTCTCCTTCAAAGTTTAATTTTGGGGGCAAATATTGGTCAATATCAAATATAGTCCTTTTTATGTTAAAAAACTAGTAAGACAAACACAGAAATTACATCTTACAATATATATCTTTTAAAATTTTATCAGATTTTCTATGGAAATTTACAGATTTCAAAGGAAGATTTAAAAAAAAAAACCTACCCGTGCAAAATCAAAATGTGGTTCATATTGCCCTCCAAGTCCATAATTAGCAATCTGTAAATAACAAATTCAAGATTAATTTTAAGGGTACTTACCACAAACAAAAAATGGATGCGCGGGTTGATATATATTTTTTGACTGATTTTGATTTGAAATGACATAAATAATAAATCCCTGAAATATAAAGAAATCGTAGGTTTTCCTTGGTGCTTATATATGAGATTTTGTTTTGCCTTCTATATAATTCCATACAAAATTTTGCACAATTTTTTAACCTTATGACAAAATCTTATATAATTCTCCCACTCTACTTGGTAAATATTATTCAGGTTGTCAATTTAAATGTAAATCTATGAAAAATAATGCTGATTTCTGAAAAAAAGTTTGTTTGTGTTATTTATCCTTAAACAGCAATTTTTGAATTTACTGGTAAACTTTTATTTCCTTAAGATTAAAAGTTACCTCCTTCCAAATGAAGAAGGTTCACAAAATACCTATAAAGTTAGGTCATCGATATACAAAACATTTCTTCATACAGTTCTTAATTCAAATATGTTATTGTGCATTGCATTTTTATCCTTCCTTTTCTCTTAGATTTCACAGACAAAAGCTAGCATCACCATTACTGTGTATGCAATAATTTATGTGCCCGGATCGATAGCTCAGGGTAATATATTGTTTTTGTCCTGTCTGTCTGTTTGTCTATTTATCTGTTTGTCAACATTAACCTTCCCCATAACTTTTGAATCATGAGAGGTAGAGACTTCATATTTGGTATGCATACTCCACTAATTTAGCTCTTTCAAATGACATGAAGGTCAATGACCTTGTGACCTTGACTGTGACCTATATGCCAAAAACAGATTTTTGAAACTTTCGCCATAAATTTTAAAACGTGAGAGATAGAGACTTCATATTTTGTATGCATACTCCACTAATTAATAAGTTCTTTCAAATGACACCAAAGTCAAAGACCTTTTGATTTTGACTGTGACCTATATGATAAAAACAGCTTTTTCTTACTTTGTTGCTGCCAGGTGCATAGTGTTTCACAAACAAATCTTTTTCATATAGGTTCCTTGGTGCTATTTCTTTCATTCTAATTCATTATTATTTCTGCCAAATATAATTCTGCATACCAATATTTTTAATTAATTACACATGTATAATCACTGCATGGTAAACTCAGAAGCTTTCAGGATTGTGCCCTATTTTAAATGGCCTATTTTTATGATTGATAGACGTGGGGTGTATATTGTTTTTGTCCTGTCTGTCTGTCTGTTTGTCTGCAAACTTTAACCTTCGCCATAATTTTTTAACCATGAAAGATAGAGACTTCATATTTGGTATGCATACTCCACTAATTAAGCTCTTTCAAATGACACAAAGTTCAATGACCTTGTGACCTTGACTGTGACCTATATGCTAAAAACAGCTTTTTTGTCTGCAACTTTAACCTTTGTCATAACTTTTGAACCATGAAAGATAGAGACTTCATGTTTGGTATGCATATTCCACTTAATTAAGCTCTTTCAAATCACACCAAAGTCCAATGACCTTGTGCCTGTGACTGTGACCTATATGCTAAAAACAGCTTTTTTGTCTGAACACTTTTTAACCTTTGCCATAACTTTCAAACCATGAAAAATAGAGACTTCATATTTGGTATGCATACTCCACTAATTGAGCTTTTTCAAATGACATCAAAGTCCAATGACCTTGTCTGTGACCTATATGCCACACTTTTTGAACCACGAGAGATAAGACTTCATATCTGGAATGTGTACTTCACGAATTAAGTACTTTCAGATGAAACCAAGGTCAATGATCTTGTGACCTTGACTGTGACTTACTTTTTTTTTAACTTTGCTGCCATCGGGCGCATAGTGTTTCACAAACACATCTTGTTGTTCTTAATTTTGAACAAGGTTATATTATCCTCTGTGGACTTGACTAATACGTAGAGGTCACGACAACTAGAAAAATCTCATGCCAGGATCATCTTTAGCTCACCTGTAAATCTTCAGCAGTTTCCATACTCAGACCTGTAATGGCTGCTATCCTATTGTTGACATTGTGTATAACTGCGTCGTCATCGTCTTTTAACCAAGCACTGAAATGAAATAAAATATACTGATGACTAAAAATATCACTTCATAAAGAGTTTTCTTTTTCACAGAGAAAAAAAAAAAACACTAAAAAAACTGACACTGTCAGAGAAGTACACTGTTTGAAGCTGAGTTATCAACTACACACACACATCTACGCTAGCCAAGGGTTTTTGGTCCGCCCTGCATCCCATAAATTTTGGGGAGAAGGGCAGATCAAATACTCTTGCTAGCGAGGATGCTTCACACATAAAAAAAAAACAAAAAAAAACTGACAGATGAAGACAATGTGACACCTATATTTCTTCTGCATTTTTATGTGAAGCCTAGAAAACTTTGGTATTCAAGAGCAACAAAAAGTACTTCAAGGAATTTTTCAAATTTCATTTAAGCGTATTTTCAAGAATTAAAAAAAAATATTTCATTGAAAAGAAACTTGAATTATAACAGCAATTAAATTATAACTTTAATTTTGATTACCGAATACATATATACTTAAATGTATAAATATATTGTGCATGCATGTACATTATAACTTAATGTCAAGTTTACAAAATGATTGAAACTATATTGTGAAGATAAAATAATATGGATATGAAATACATGTACTACATCTACAACAATTAACTGAAGTAAAGACTGACTCTAAATTTACCTGGTAAAAAAAAAACAAGGAGAAAAAACAGATGAGATTGTCAAATACATACACAATCTAATTAAAATTAGATCCTTTACGCTCCTTGTATTTTGTTATGTTGCTGTAAGGCGACATAACAAAATACAAGGAGCGTAAATGATCTAATTTTAATTAGATTGAACACATACAATCCCTACCCACAATATGGCAGTCCATGGTCAAGGTTAAGCTTTTTCAAAAATAGGTTAAAGCCCAAAGCCAAATTCATGTTCACGAGGTCAAAAATGTTTCTATTCAAAGAAAGGTCTTGTAACAAGAAATACTTATAAATGTGAAACATAACATCCCTGACACCAACCATTCATAAGTTTAAAGTAAAGTTAATTTTTTTCAGAAGTAGGTCATACATCAAGGTTACAGCCGAAAGGAGGATAAAAATATTGGTAAACAAAGGAAGGTCTTCTTTCAAGGAATATACGAATACTTGTGAAATATCAATGCCTTAGACCCAACAGTTCAAAGTTATGATTGAGGTTAAAGTTTCTTAAAAGAAGGTCTTTCCCAAAGGTCAAGGTAAAAAATTGGGTTACTCAAAGAAAGGTCTTGACACAAAAAATAAATATGTGAACAAGAAGGCCCCAGTCCCAATGAACATGGTGAAGTGTTGAGAAGTAATTGACAAGTTTTAAGTTTTTCAAAGTCATTAAAAACATTAAATAAAAAGACATACAGATAAACAGGTCAAAAACTCTTTGCCCTAAATCTTTAATTAGAACCCAGCAAAAACCCAAACAAACAATCCCAAATTCAAAGATACTACAGAGCCATATTTTCATTGCATATAAAGAGTAAGCTCATTTGACAGGAAGTAACTTAGAAATAATGAATCATTATGCCAAATAAAGGAGTTATTGTCCCAAGAAATGCCTTTTATCCCCAATTTATTGCACAAAGCTATCATTCTGCACTTATTTCTGAGAAACAGCTTTAACAGACAAAACGGATGACTCAAACAAACACAAACACAGATAAGCATACCTTTTACTAACTCTGTATTCAGCTGTTTCTAGTTTACCAGTTCTGGCATTATGGACAGTAGCCCTACCTAACTAGATTGGAAAAAAAGAAAGATTGTAGAAAAATATCCAGTCAATGTAGGATATTTTAAAATCGTCACATAAATACTTGACCTCTTCTTAGAGTGAAAATGTGACACTGTTTTCAATTACATCTGATGGCAAAAAATGAGACTGGCTTCCATTTTAATTTTTTTTCCCAACAAATTACACATTTTCTTAATGAGATTAATGACAACAAATAATCAAAACAATAATGCTTTTTTCATAGTAAAGTATGACATTTTCTCTACTAGAAAACGTAAAAAGTTTACGTATATGTAATAATCATATTTCGAAGATAAGAGAACTGCTTCAAATCAAAATGTCTCCAAATTTTAAAAATTGAAACAGACTCTCACTCATAACTTTTTTCTGAAACCGTTTTTAACATAGATGCACCCAAGTCTAGAAGACAAAGCCTAATTTTAAAACAATAAACTGCTTGTACCTCTGTTGGTAATCAAAATGTGTACTTGTCACATATAACATAAAATATAAGTAGGAAGTGATTTTTTGCCTTTTATGGGTCTATGAATCATCACAGGTGTGCATACAAACTTTCATTATCTGCTAAATGTGCATTATCTAATTATACATACATAACTCACTGTGATTCACAGCATTATAAAAAATTAATGTAATCATCCAGTGAATCATTACAGAAAGCTGTTGAACCATAACTATGCTATTTACATGTACTTTTACTTTTATAAAAAAAAAATAACTCTATAACAATACTTTCAAAAAACACTTGATGGGAAATCAAAGTCTTTTTCAATTCTGTTGGAGACATTTTGCAGGATAACTTGCAGTTGAGAGATCAATGAAATTGGGTATTTGAATAAAATGGATATGTTCTTTTTGTCAGACTGTCAGACATCTCACCTTTTACAAATTCTATAATTTGACGATGCACTCCCATATACACCTGCTCTTTCTAACTATCACAAGAGAGTTTCAGGTATATAACTTTTTATTATATATACATTTACAACAACTAAAAATTTTGTAAACAAAAATAAGCAGTCCATATTTCATTTAATTTTTTAGTTTATGAAATATAACATACCCTTTATTTATAGTTTTATTTTTGGCCTATTCAGGTGGGCAAAAATGAGTGAAAACAAAAAAATTTCCTAATCATCTCTGAGAGTATTTACAGTGCGGTCTCATTATTTTGATGTTCAATTTGTCAGGGTAAAAATATCTTAATACCACGGGCAATGTAATAAAAGTTCCCAATAAAATCCATTAAAACATCATTTTGAAATAAAGCTTACTGTAAACCAACTTTTATTCGTGTGCGAGAAATTTTCGCGAAGTTCACGAGAGTCTCGTCATCGCGAATATTTTTCACCACAAACCGGTTCTTAAAGTCTATGTGTCTATTAACAAAAGAACCTAAATAGGCTTGATCGCGAAAATTAATTGTCGCGAACTAATTAACCCCAGGTAAATCGTGAAATAAAGTCGTCGCGAATAAAAGTTGGTTTACTGTAATTACTAATTAATCTTAAAGACCCAATTTTTTTACCGTACGGTTACCTGAGGAGGGGGAGTGTATATGGTGCTATTTACCTGGTGTATGTCAAAAATCTGTGTATATGTAGCATTTTGTGTTTGGTAATCAGGGTCAACATTACGTGTTTTGTGTCTGGTTTTGAGTGAAACTACGTAAAATAATTATTCTAATATGGAATTTATTTGTAAACTAAACGCTTTCATCGTAATCATAGTAATGTTTTGAAGGAAAAAAAATAATAAGATTCATGTATATCGTTTTAGAAAATGTTTTCCTTGCATAAAAGAAAAATTCACGCTACAAATCAATAATATTTATCTTTTTTAATCTTCAATAAAAGAAATCAATATTGATTTAAAAAGTGGAAATAAAAAAAAATATTGATCCAGTTTTGAACATGCATTTACTGCGATCAGAATGTTTTTTTTTTATGGCTAACAATGTTGTCCAAAATATTCCATATTTTTTATTCTTCGTGTGTTAACAAAATTTTATTGTTAAAAAGACTTCTTTTCAGAATCGGTCACTATTAATTATCTTCACATTTTCATTACGTGTATATTCAGACGCTAGAGGAAATTCGAGCATTAATTCTGACATCAATTTCTGTGCAACATCGTGCGTATTGTAGCCATAGTACAAAATAAAACATCTTTTAAAAACTATGCTATGCCGTTTATCTGTACTTATATCCCATTTCTTAAAAAATAATTTAATTCGTCGATGGCAATTAGGTTGTTCTTGTTTTCTACAGATAAACGTGGACGATATAACACTTACAAGTAACAAACAGCAATGAAGATAGAAAAGAAATATTTTATTATTTCAATGTTTTAATAATCTACTTTCAATTATTTTTTAAAAATAAAATTCAAACATATATATATATACTATGCGGGTACATGAAAGCGTTTGACGCGTGATCAGGTAATTGTTTTCAAAACATGCAAACTCAGATTATCAGGAAGCACAGGTAGCTTGTCATCAAATCACAAGCTATTGTTTTTTTAATGATTGACAGGCGGTAAATTATTGATCTTCAATCAGGTAGATTTTGGGGGCGTTAACATAAAATTGGGTGTTTAAATACTAATTTATAGTTAGTATATTATTGGTGTATGTAGGTGTATTTTTTGTTCTGCTTTCTTTTTCCAATGAAGCAAGACAGCTTATTTATTATTAAATGAATACCAGGTATTGCAAACTTACTCTTGGAGTGGCCAGTTTTTTAATAGTCTCTATTTCATAATCCGACAAGACGTCATGGTAGACAACAATCCAGGGATCCAGGTAAACGTCCTCCTCCTTAGCCGGCTGTAACAGTAGGATGGGGTTGTTCTTGTTTACGTAGCGACACTTCAATTTGTGCTTCAGTTTATAATCCTGGGAAAAAAAAAAATCAACAATATATATATATTATAAACTTTTTTTTAAACATACATGATTTTATGATGAAATAAAATCTTTTAATCAGCATACAAATATTACCAATTCAGTTTTCCAGCAATATGTCATACCGGTACATGTAATACTGTATGTGCACTTAAAATAGCGGGCTTCATATTTTAGCGGCTTTGGCATAGACAAGGATGCAGTAATTCATGAATACCTCTAAGAGTTCGTTTATAAAGAGAAAATGTGTAGCGCTAATTCATGATTATGCCAACAACTCCATATCATTTGATTGCGCTAAATTTTGAATATGCCAAATTATGCACACATACAGAATATACCAGAGTATTTTTAACCCCCTACAGTTTACAACAACTCTACTTCCAATTTTATTCTAAAAAGCTGTTAACAGAAAAAATATTCTTTCTATAAAGCTATATGACATTACATGTGTCTCCTCTCCCCTACACAGACTTTCGTAGGTCTGAAACTCCTCGCCTTTTCGGTATTCATCCAGGGGTCGTACTGTGTATTCGTTAGGCTCGTCAGTTTCCTGAGCCCCTCCGTCATCGCCTCGTTGCTTTCGCTGCTGTTCCTCCAATAATTTTTCATAATATCTGCGATTATTCTGGGCTCTCGTATGATGAGGTACTACAAAATGACAGGAACAATCCCTCATTATGCAATGCACAAAACTGTAATTATATGTAAATGTAGCTGCAGATCTGTAACTCGCCGAAAAAATATATTGATAGACCGGAGAGCTACAGTGCCACCCATTGAAAAAACTGTATATTTATTGCGCACAAAAATGTGCGCTTGGTTCTTGATTAATTCTTCCAATTTCTCACCCCAATTGCAAAAAAGGGAAGATTTCATAAAATCCCTTTCTCCTCTATCAAGTATTCTCGTGATTGACATCTGAACGAAGCATATTGGACCGAATTATCTTTGAAACCAAAATGGCTGTATAACATGGTATAGATAAGCGAAATGTTCGATGATTACAATATCAGAGTCAGGAGGACTATTAACAATGGTTATGAGGAATGCTTGGTTGTGGAAACAGTGAAGGAATATGCTAGGAATATACGGTTAGTAATATTTTGAGATTACAGTTTAAAAACATGGAGAAATAAATCGAGAACCGAGCGCACATTTTTGTGCGCAATAAATATACATTTTTTTTCAATGGGTGGCACTGTAGCTCTCCGGTCTATCAATATATTTTTTCGGAGAGCTACAGACCTGCAGCTAATGTAAATGTGGATATATAAATATCAAATTTTTAGTAAAGATTTTATACAGATCAAATATGAAAATTTTAAATAGACATTATTGAAAATAAAATAGCTTGTGTGAAATTGACAATACTGTATACAGGGAAATTTTCGCCCCTTTCGTCCTCGTCACAAGTGGGCGAATTTAAAACGGGGCGAATTCAAAGAACACAGTATTAATTCTTAAACAGAACTGTGAGTGGGCGAATTTTAAACTGGGCAAAATTGTTCACAAGTGTAAAAGGGCGAAAATAACACGGGGCGAAAATAACCCTGTATACAGTAATTAAATTCCAATTTAAAAACAAAAAGATATTAACTAAATATTAAGGAGATTTATACTTACACAGTGTCAAAAGTTCATTGGTCAGCACCAGAGCCCTCTCAATATCACCTTGCTGAAAATGGGACATACGAACATAGATGAGTTAATATCATTATCAAAGAACTAATGTGCAGTGATGACTTTTTCTTTCCTAAAAGCAATGTTTGAAATTCTTGGCCAGCATTATTTATTTGGGCAACAATGATGATCCATATCTAAGTCCAATGAACAAAATTGTGTTTCTTATAGTTCTCTTCTTGTACAGTATACTAAATATGAAATACAGAGAGAGGTGGGTTATACAAATCATCTTTTGTTTGTCTGCAGAAGACTTTGGGAACCCTGGTTTCAATCTGATCTAAGCACAACATCCTAACACTTTCCCCCCTTATTACCATATACATCAGTCACAGTATTGGGATTTGACAAAGAATTCACAAATTCCTCTCCTAATTAGCCAACATCATACCATCATAGCAGCGTATGACAAATAGTCGAGCACCAAGCTCCTGGGTACAGTCTTATTTTTCTCCTCCTCCTCTTTGTCCAATGAAGCCTTCATCCAGAGGGCAGTGTGATAGAAGTCTTCATTCTGATAGGCCTGTCGTCCAATCTCAAAGCAGTCATTGGCTGTAAGGAGATCACTGAATGGCTAGTTTTGAGACAAGCCTGGGCTTCTGGATTTGTCATTCCTCATGCTTGGTTTATAAGTTGCTGTTACGGCAATATTGCCATTTTTCAGTTTGCCATGCAAAACTATTATTAGTAAATCAAGTCCTTAGCTGAATGCACTGTATACTTTCTTTTTATCAACTATAGTGTGCAATAATAACTGGCATGAATTCAGCAACTGTTAGTTCAAATATTCCAGACAGCACCTAAGAGATGGACTCTGAGAAAAGACAGAGCACAAATTCCAAAACAAAAGAGGTTACAGAAACCATGCAGAACAAACATGCACTTTTATTTTGTGACTGTGGCTTGGTTTTTCATATTTAGGCTCAAAAACGTGTCCATGCCTGGCCTTGCACTTTGTAACCACAAAGATATGCTTTTTGTGACCTGACAAACAAGGTTAGGGTTTTCAAATGCAGAAGCCAGAGAAATAAATGGTTGAGTATTAAGAAATGATAATTTCTAATCGATAAATATTTGGTAACACCTATTTTCTCCAGTTTCTTTACAAAAGCCACTCATTGCTGTAAACAGCTCCTCCTTATACTTCTTGAGGTGGAAGGAGATTATGTTTAATACATATGTTTGTCTGTTTGTGTGCAACTTACTTCTTGTCAAGTTATGAAGTCACTTCTGAATCAATGAATTTTGGAAATAGAATAAAGTTGTCAGTTCAGAGAAAATCTTAAAGATAATCTAGTAAATGATGCCATAAAGCTAGGATTTTTGTCATTTACTTCTTTTGTGGATGGAGGGGGGATCTCCATAATAAGTCACACTGCTTTGAAGTGGACTTTGTATAATCCTTAAAATGGAGAAAATACTGTATGAAACATCGAATTCTGAGTGAACTACAGTTGGTATCTGGTACAACATTGTCACATTTCAAACTTTTCTCTCAATGACTTTACTATAATTGCATTCTTGCCTAGGTAACAGAAATGTGCAGGAAACATAATGTAAGATTCATTCTGAATGAATTCTAACTTTTTACATCTGAGAGGCTAATTCAGAGACCTAAAGGAGTCCCATACTTACTTTATAAAGAGAAAATGCTAAGTAGTCCAGTATATCGACCCGTTGGACAGTGCGATTTTTCTCTATGCTGACCAGGGCTAGGGCTTTTTCCATCCACATGGTGGTGTGATAAAAGTCTTCATCGTTATAGGTCAGCTTTCCAATTTCAAAGCAATCAGAGGCTGAAATAACATCAGTAACATGCAGCATGCCAATTCTAAACAGATCATAGCTATTGTTAAAGGCAATTATATGTTTAGTCTCATTGCATACAATCACTATGTCAGAAGCTACTGTTCTGCAATTATTTTAAAACATCAAAGTTAAGGCAGAGGGGGACAAAATTTAGCATCAAATTGAAAATTCTATGACCAAAAAAGTAAAAGATTTTTCTTAAAGTTGTCCCTAAAAATTGAAATATCAGAGGACATTAAAAATATTGGGGCGCTTGGGTTCCTCTCCAAAAAGGGAGTTCAGAGAGAATACCAAAATAACTGGCAATGACATCAAATAGGCAGGGAAATTTCCAGACCCCCCAGTGTAAGAACAACTCTGTTCTACTTGTCCTGTACTTTCATGAAATTTTTAAATTGGTATTTCTGAAAACTTACAAGCATAAGTTTGTTCTTCACATATATATTAGGACTTTTCAAACTAAAAACTTTTCTTGTAGCCAAATAATTGCCACCACAATTTTCCTTTTCAACTTTTTATCTGAAGATGATTTTGCTGACAAATGTGACAACAAATGACATGTTTTTAAAGGCGAGTTCCTCATGGGCAAATTAGAGGATTGTCTGAGAATACTGTTAGAGTTGAACCCAATGGCCCAATTTAAATCCTACGGCAATGTTAGCTTGCATTCACCCAGTGTGTAGAGACTTTTTGATGGTTACCTGATTAATGTTTTAAAGCATGCAATTCATTTAACTTCTAGTTCGTTTGATGACACGAATACTATAAACATTCAAACTTCTAAAGAGAGGCTGTCATGCATAACATTAGAAGACAGGCTTTTTTTATCATGATCATTTAAAATTAGCAGTGCATTAAATGTCCTGCAAATGAATATTTTTTCTGATGTAGAAAAGATATATCTGAACAACTTCACAGTCTGGTCTCTAAAATTAACAAATTTATCTCATTTTTAATAAACATTTCTAGTAATCAAATGCTACATACTCATGAAAGGGTTCTGAGTATAATACATGTACATGCACCGTATATTTAACCTGTAATTCTGATTTCATTTCAAAAGTATTAAGAATTCCCCAGTACATGCAAAAAGAGCATTTTATATTTTACATAATTTTATTTTTATGCGCCTGGATGTCTGTCTGTCTGTTTGTCTGCAAACTTTAACCTTCGCCATAACTTTTGAACCATGAATGATAGAGACTTCATATTTGATATGCCTACTCCACTAATGAAGCTCTTTCAAATGACACCAAGGTCAATGACCTTGTGACCTTGACAGTGACCTATATGCTAAAAATAGGGTTTTTTTTGCAACTTTAACCTTTGCCATAACTTTTAAACGAAGAAAGATAGAGACTTCATGTTTAGTATACATACAACACTTATTAAGCTTTCTTAAAAGACACCATGACCTTGTGACCTTGACTGTGACCTATATGCTAAATATAGCTTTTTCGACGGCAAACTTTAACCTTTGCCATAACTTTTGAATGGAGAGAGATAGAGACTTAATATTTGGCATGCATACTCCACTAATGAAGCCCTTTCACATGACAGCAAGGTCAATGACCTTGTGACCTTAACTGTGTCCTATATGCTAAAATAGCTTTTTTGAACCTTCACCATAACTTTTGAACCATTAAAGGTAGAGACTTCATATTTGGTATGTGTACTTCACTAATCAAGATCTTTCAAATGACACCAAGATCAATGACCTTGTGAACTTCACTGTGACCTTTATGCTAAAACTATGTTTTTTTTAAATTTGTTGCTGCCGGGCGCATAGTGTTTCACAAACACATCTTGTTCATTTGTTAATTTGTTCTTGGATTCAGAAGTAGATTGACGAGCATCCTGGGACTAACCTGACATAGAACTAGACACCATGGAGTGGATCCGCCCCTGGGCCAGTTTGTTGGTATCCAGCTGGTACGTGTCCTGTAACCGTAGTAACGCTGTCACCGCCCCCTTCAGATCCTCATACTTGGGCAGATATCCTTTCAGCTCCTCTATTCTTTTGTGTACATCTGTAGATAGGTAGAAAGTGATGAAATCTTTAATATCCATTTCATTAATATGACCAAAAAAATATATATACAAGTACCATCATCTTTCTAAGAAGTTCCTTTTTATACAGTGTATCTAAGAATTATTGTGGTTTCAAGTGTAAACCTTAATTTTCTTAATTTTTCTTATTAAATATCAATGAAATATCCAAAAGCATTTCATATGAGGTGAAAATGAATTGTTTTTATTTATTTTAAATTCGCTTTTATTTACCACTTTCAGGATTACTCTGGAAGTTGGGGGCCACGTCTTTATCCCAGTCTATGGTGAATCGCTTCATGTACAAGTAAGCATTGATTGGATTGGCTAGGAGGTTCTTATCACTGGCTAGGGCCTTCTCACTGTGCTCAGCATAATCTTCTGCAATACTGAAAGCCAAGAATCAAATGGTTAATGGTTTATATTGTGATTATATACTTGGTTGTGGTTACATATTGAATGTATATCTGCCAACTTATTGGATACTCAAGAGTATATGCTCTGAAAACAATTTGTTTTAAAACTAAAGCAGGCTACCGACAGATAACTTGATATTACAGGGATTTCAACAACCATGTTCAAAAGTCGGCATTTAGTTAATTCTACAGTAATTATAATGACCCTGTAAGTACTAGCTGGTAAATATAAGCTATTACTGGGGTACTGGGTCATATTTTGGCTGACTTCTTTTCTATCAACAGTTTGGCCTTTGTTTTTATACTGAATGCAGAATAATCTGTTTACCTGATCAATACATAAAGCTCATAGTGGATGTGACTGATTGATAACGGATGGTTTCTCCTCCTGGGCACCTGATCCCACCTCTGGAATTTCCAGGGGTCTCTATTTATGCCCTCCTCACAGATTTGTTTTGGTTTAAGATATTTTGAGATTGATAACAGCTTTCATCATTTTCAAACTTATCTTTTTAAAAGGATATATAAGAATCATACAATTCTATTTTTAAAAATGTGACTTAGAGCTTAAGTATCAATTCAGTGTAGCTGGTGTCTAAATAGGTTCATCTTAGCAAAGAGTATTCCATCACCAAGTTGGAACAAAGTTAAGTAAACTTTTAATTTGTTATCTACCAAATTTATGCATGCTTTCCTTTAATACATGGCAACTAAACCAGCCTTAACATCTACCTTCAAGAACACACCCCTGGTAAAAATGGTTTTGAAGTAATGATATCTAACCATGGTAACTTTTACTATGTGACATTATCATCCATTTTTGAAGAAATGAAAATGTGCAATATATTGATTATTCATCATGTAACTGTAAATACACTTGAATGGATTCACATAATTCAGCTTTACCAAACATTTCAAACCATTAATAGAGATATCTGAATCACTCTAAAACCCTCCAGAACACTTAATAGAAAGGAAATGCCTATAACTCACTATGTGCTACATGTAAATAGTCAGAAGAGAATAATATGCTTTTGATAGAATTTATAACTCAGTCATTCATGTCTACTGGTCTCTTTATTGTGTGCATATTTTAACAAGGAAAGAGTATTGGTGGCTGCAATCTAAACCAATACAAAACCTGTTATTTTGTCTTGTCTGAGTCATGTCTAATTTCATAATATGACTAATTTTCTTCCAAAAGTTCAATTTATGTCAATAATGAAGCCCTTTGGTCACCAGATTTTCAAAAACAACAAAAACCTATCTTGAGAAAATTTTCATGAATTTATAATTTTAAGTAAACCTAAGAAAAAATAATCCTGTCTACTAATTTTTCTTTTATCACAACATTTTTTCCTGACCACCCATTTCTGCAAAATGACATTCAATTACAAGACAATGATGAATGGACTTACCACACAGCAAGGAATGCCAAGAAGGGAAATTGATTTTAGCATATTAATTAATAAACTGTCTGCAAGTTAAAATTATAACTAGAAATTAGATATAATATGCTTATGAGAAAGACAGTCAGAGCAATGAAGCACATTCAACCATAAGGGTTATCCAAATGTACATTTTGTCCATAAAACTGATAAAAATTGGGAAATTTGAATACACTGCTCCTATGTTTTGTTTTTATCCCAATTTTTGCTCTACATTTCAGGAAGTTTTCAAAATTTGGGCAAATTTAAAAGTGGGCAAATTCAAAGAATAGTTGAATACAGTATAATTTCATAAACAAAACTATGACTGGGCAAACTTGTTTTTTAACTTGTGTGAAAGGGTAAAAATAACCACAAGCACCTGATGAATGGATGGTGTTAACCCCCCACCCCCACCCTCGCTTCTGAGAATTTTTATTAGACATAAAACTTATCTAAAATACATGATCACATGCTGTTATCATTTTCCATTTTTATTAAAATTTAGAGATTGGCCTGTATATTAAAATTTTATATACCCAATTTTTATCCTTTTTGTCTGTAGATATTAATTATGTAATAAAAGAAATAATAGAAAATTGGTTATAAATCTGATATGAAAAATTCTGCAATTTAGAATTAATTTTGTGAAAAGCTGCCAATATGACATATTTGTCTCTGTAACCACTGACTCAGAAATATGACTGGCATATGAACATCATATATAGTTTCCCCAAAATGGACATGGTAATTTGTTACATTATTTGCTACATAGCTACATTTTTAAATAGAAAATTGCTTAATGTCCAAATCTACTATACTCAGTACTGGAAAACACTGGTAAATCAAACCTATTCAAATGGATGCTATATAAGCTATTCAAAACATGAATTTTGTCTTGAAATATAATCAATTCATTAAATATATATGTTATAGAATCAAATAAGGCTTCTGTCTTGTATAATCGGATATTAATCCTAAATTGTCTATGGTCTGAATGAACATACTGATAAGTGACCATAATTTCCTGTTATCTGTCAATATTACAGCTGTGTCTTTTTCTTTAATCAACATATGTAGGACTTCCTATTCAATTAGTGGTCAAGGATAAGCCATGCATAACTTTTTATATACACATGTAATCAAAACAGGATTTATGCCCATGTCAACACATGCTTAAATATGCATTTCTCTCTTTTTCCCCAGGAAATTGTTCTATTGTTCTATACAATTAGTGACCCAAAATTAAATTCAAGTTTAACAAAATTATAAAGACAATAAAGCAGATGCTTAAATACTCTGATCCTTAAAATGACAATCAATCAACAAGGTATATTGTATATACTAGTATACAAGAGATGAAAGGGGTAGATGTGGGTGGGGAAGTGTCCAGAATTTGCTGTACTGCAGACTCTTTCATTCTAAAGTGAAAGTTGTACGGAATCGAAAGTTCTAGAGACATGCTGACGTTAAGTTCCAACAGCAATTTTCCAAAATAGAAAGAATCTCGTCTTGTAAACACACACATACCTTTTGAGTTTTGCAAGTCGTTTTTCTTCTTCATGAATATAATCTTGAATGGCAACAGCAATGTCTCTTTCTGCAAACAAGGCACTCTCAAGATGTGCCATGGATGAGAACAATTCGGCACACGTAAACGCTGCCACGCAAGCGGTCACCAGCAGAGATGCAAAAAGTTTCATGACTTTCGACTGCAAAGCAGAGGAAATTCTTTCTGAACAGCTGATCGCACGTTGTCAGTGACGGGTAATCTTCGGAATTTCTCTGACAGTCACAAATAAACCCCTTATTGTCAAAAAATCCACGTGAACAACGAATTAATCTAACGGAAATGTTGGATGAGATGAAGCATGGGCATATAAACAGAGTCTGCCTTATCAGGTTACATTTTTTACGAATTGGACGAGTCTATGTTGTGGTGGGAGAGCAGGAATGTTTTGTTTAAAGTTCCGCAATCGCAAACTGATGAAATTGTATGTTTGCTGCGCAGGTAACAATTTCAATAGTGAAGTGATTTTTAAAAAAAACATTTTGTTTATCATCATCTGCAAACATTCTAGCATAATTTTACTCAAATTAAGGCGACGAAATCTACTTCAATAAGTAAATCCAGTGTTGTGAGGGAAATTATTTAGTTCAATGGGCGAAATGAGAATAAAATTTTTTAGATAAAGAATTTTGAAATTTAATATTTACTTTATTGAATAAATATTTTAATTAATAAAAAAAATCGTTGCAATAAGTCCTTCTCATAGAATTTGAATATAGGCAATTTCTAAATTGCACCTTTCGTGTAAAATAATTACCTTAATATTAACAATATTCACATTGTAACATTTTATTTAAGGTCAAGATCTAGTAAATAACTTGAGACTAATTTTTTGGCGCTAGATCCATTATGACGTCATAATCAATTTCAACTTTCTTTTTCCCGTACTTTATGGCTTTAGCAGAATTATGTAGAAAATGGGGTATTTTCATGTCATTCAATTTGAAATCATATGAAAAGTAAACCGGATACCTATATTAAATTTGATATTGATTTAAAGAAGAAGCCTAGAACATACTAATTACCGTTTTCTGAGAGACTGTAGGCAATCTGGATACATTTCCTTTGCCGAATTTGAAAAACACTCCCATATTCATGACTGATTTTCTTAATTTTCATTGAAAATGACAGTTTAAAATACAGTTTTTCATCTAATTTACCTACAATTTATGCCCCGAAACACCTTATTTGACCCAGCTAAAATTGTAAAGCATCAATAAAGGAATTTATTTCTCAAGTTTGATGAATCTGTAGGCACCTTTCATTTACTAGATCTTGACCTTAACACTCTTAATTCAGCATCATAATTATTAATCTCAGCGAAATGTCGTAGGGACTAAAATATTTGGTTGGACACCCACTGCGACATTGGTCGGACGTCCATTACGACATCGTAATCTCGCTGAGATTATATGAACCAGAATTTATATACATGTAGTTTTTATAAATCATGTAAATAATACTCTTAACCAAATTCTGTACTTTTCTCATGTCGACAAAAACACTTCTGTTTATATAGATCTAAATATGGCATCTTAAAAAAATGACACCTAAATATTTTTAATTTGCAATTTTTAATCAGTTTAGGCTATATAAAAGTAAGAATAAATGCAGATTTTTTACTTTGAAATCATTCATGTGTAAGGATGGAAATACCTTTAACAGCACAAGTCTGATTAGGTGCAATAAGGGTTAAAACATTATTGAACCTGACAATAAAATAGATTTCTCAAATTCATTGTTAATACAGGAAGAGGCAATAAATTAGCATTTTATTCATTTTGTGTCAATTTTGATCGGGATCAGTTTAATTTTGATCGGGTTAGGTTCAAATATTTAAAAAAATTAATTTCTCACAAATTTCTCAATCTCGTTTCAATTTCTTTTTAAAATATGATTGACAAACATGTTGTCCTCAGTTGTGTCTTGTTTTGTGGTTTTTTTAACCACAAGTTTAAAAAAATATTCACAAATAAAGTGTTTTATTTTCATAAATTATTTTTTATAAAAAAAAAATTAAAAAGTCTAACCAGCCTTTCTTTACATTTTTTATTAGATATTCATATGATGCATTCATTAACAGCAAACTTTTAACTCGAGAACAACTTATTTGGATATAAATATTTTTTTTCATTTTCTTAAAAATACAAAAAAATCATATAAAATAATTAAGAGCTAATATCGGTCTTTCAATGCTGAAACCATTGTTCAAAAAGGATGACTAAAAGATCTATAAAATAAAATGTTGGTGTGGCATTCCACCTTAATTGAACACGGACTTTTGTTGCACTCCATCGTCTTTAAGGGTGGCTAAATCATCGTATTAACCAAAAAACCCCAACAATATTATCATATTAAAACAAACCATATCTAATTCTTGATATTTCACATTAAATTTTGATAACGCCCTAGCCAATAGATAGCAATTAAAAAATAAAGAGTGAAAATAAATCTAAAATATTTTAATCTGAAATTTCGTAATCTATCATATAGATGAAACATTGAGGATATCATTCGGGATTTTTCTCTTTTTTTATGAAGTAACTAGTCAAGCAATTCAATATTGCGCACGAGATAGTGCAGACTAGTTGAAGTGTGTGTGTGTGTGTGTGTGGGGGGGGGGGGGGGGTTAATTGAAAGGGGGCGGACTAAACCAACAAAAAAAATGTAAACCCCCATTTTCAATGCCTATATCATGTATACAGTATATTTGAAAAATAAGTGTGTGTGTGTGGGGGGGGGGGGGGGGGGGGCTAAGCCAGAGTAGCATCGTTTTTGAAAGTGGGGGACCAGCCAGACAATTTTTTTTTACTTACCTGGAAAACTTGACGAGCAAACAAAACATTGCCCAAACTCGAAAATCCCTAATTCGTGGGGGGAGGGGTGGAAGGGGGGGGGGGTGTAGAGGCCAACTTTTTTCTGATGCCGACTTCTTTTATTACCTTTTTTGCATACAATACTGCATTTCCCTTATATTACTTTACCGTACTATTAACTGGGGGCCAACCTGTACTTCAATGAACATTTTCAGCAAAAGTTCTGTTGGGAAAAAAGTGAGTGTGTGTGTGGGGGGGGGGGGGAGACCCCCCCCTTCCCTCCCCCTGTTGCTAAGTGCCTGAGTTTCTAATAATGTCAATGTGAATTGAATAAATAAAACTAATACTTCAGAAAATGTCGTATCATATGTGCTAAAAATAAAACGTGATTCAAACTATATAAAGGAATTTAAGTAAGGTTGATTCTCTTTTGAATGCGAGAGAGCATTACTCACAGTTAGGTCAAATCACTTTGAAATCTATAAATAGAATATATCGATTGACACTACGGTCACGCAAAAGAATCAATTTTCATTGGGCGCACTTTGGTCGTTTGATCTTCAGTCACGTGTTCATTTTGGTGGGAATTTTTTTGTTGTCCTTTCGTTTGAAAAGGTACGTGTGACTTTGAGATGTTTCTGTTGAATCCTCTGTGTTGTTCTAAAGTTGACATGGATTTATAAATTCTTACACCGGGTGAGTTGCCTTGAAATGAATGCATTTTGTTCCATTTTGTAGTGCAAGTTTGATATTTTTTATTTTTTTGGTTCCAAACTTATCAGTACTGTGAACACAGGACAGTTGGGCAAATGTTCAATGATTTTTACTTGTTTATCAGATGTACGTCCTGGACAATGTGGTGAAATGGGAATGGTTGACGGTATCTCAGACTCTTCATTCGAGCGGCAGTCCCCTTGACGGCTAGAGAAATTTGTCTCTGCAGTCCTCAGCAGGTAAGATCACGTGACAGTTACAAAGTGAATAAAATGGACACTGTTTTAGTAGTTCTTGGTAGTTACTTGGCATAGGCGGATCCAGGAATTTGTAAAAGGGGGGGGGGTCCAACATTTTGACCTATTAGGTACTGTTTGCAACATCTACCGCTCCCAAATTTCACCCCACTTTGTTTGTGTACATGTAAATGATCTAAAGAAAATGTCTACTTGGTGTTTTTTTAACATTTAATTTCTATTAATTTTCAAATATATAAGTATACAGAGGGCCAATAGGGAATGTTTCGTGTAACTGTCATAATGACAATACTGATGATAACACATGATAATTCAGTCAAAAGTATGTCAAACGTAATGAATATACTTGTTCTGTGAGTATTCAAGGCACAGTGCAAAGAAAAATCCGGAAAATCGCAATCGGAAGGACAGACAGGTGGATAGATGGACCGAGAGTAAACTAGCACCCCTTCCTTCTTCTCAGCAAAGCGAGAAAGGGAGATTAATAATACAAAACAATTGTTTGATATTAACCCAATATCACACTGTTCTGATCAGACCTTGAGTCCCAAATATCTATAGCGAATTGCTCTATCAACTTTAGACATTTACTATTCTGGTCAATTATACTGGAGTGACAGATCTAACAGAAATATCGTAAAACTCTATATTTATCATAAAAAATGAACGGTATGAACTTTGATGCACCAGATGCGCATTTCAACAAATAATGTCTCTTCAGTGATGCTCAGACCAAAACTATTGGAAATCTTAAAAAAGATGAAGAGCTACGAGCATGGATCGAAAGTGCCGAACATGAGCCAAAATCCGAACAAGGAGCAGAGCTATGCCTGAGGGAGATACGTCCTTTATTTCTAAAATTTATCACATTAAAATTTATATATCCGTTTCATGCTAGCACTGCAGTACTAGACGAAACTGGGCTTATGAATACCCTCGGGGACTAAAAGCCCACCAGCAGAGGCATATTACTAACATTAATTTTCAGTTATAATTCTCTCTTTGCTACAAGGATATACAATTTTGATAATACATTTTTTTATTTCGTAGGCACACATAACCAAAAAAATGGGGGAAGGGGTATCCGCACATGAAGGCCTATCTAGAATTTAATTTACTTTAAAAATATACATGTACATTACATGGGGGAGGGTAGGGAACCACCCCAACCTGTTTTTTTTTCCTACAAATTGTAAAAAAAAAGAAAGAAAAAAAGTAAAATTCGAGACGACTCCCCCTTTTAAAAGGAATATTAATAGCTGACTCTCTCTCTGAAGATAAAACTCAATGGTAGACCCCTCCCCCACACCGTGCCGTTCACAAACTTGAGAGTTTAAGCATAGTTTGGGGTATTTGTATCAAAATTAATGAAATTGATAATCACGTACATAACCACCCCCACGTGTAGTTTTGAAACGTGACGTTTATGTGATAAATATAGTATAATAGGCCCCTATGTGTTTTATAAAAAATATGCAAAAAACTGAAATAGCTGCAGTGCTTGTTCTACTGCCTAACCCTTTCATGAACTGAATATTTGTTAAACAAAGTTTGTTCAGATCACAGGCCTTCTTATAAATTTTGTACTCAATCTGTATGTTATATATCTATTCTTGGCTTGAGAATTAAAAAGAAAAGCCCCCCCCCCCCCCCCCCCCCCCCGTTTTGTGTTTGAACTCAGAGCATAAAGTTTGTACTATATAGCTGCGCTCGCTACAACGGTCACACCGTCAATACATTACTGTATATGTTAGCCAATGTTCATGATACATTGTAACAACCAGCCTTCCACATGTATTTGTGTTACACGTGAAACGACCTTTTTCAAAATCGTCGTGTATGACTCAGCCTAAGAATCAAACATTTGGCTAGTAGCCTAGTTCAATATAAACAACTCTTAATAAAAAAGTAAAAGCTTACCATAATATATTATTTATGAATTATGGTCAGTTTAATTTTCATGCCTTACTGGAAGCAGCTTCAGAGTTATTCTAAACAAAACTGTATACGTACAGCGCTAATGTTTCCGGTAAAATCTCGTCAACTTTCTCTTTCTTTTCTTTTTTTTCTTTCTTTCCTTTTTTTCTTGATTTATATTTCTAGTTTTTTTTGGGGGGGGGGTATACATTTTTTTTGTCCGTGAAAAAGGGGGGGTCCGGACCCCCTGGACCCCCCCTCTGGATCTGCCCTTGCTTGGAATATGAAGATCAGGCCCATCGGAAATCCTGGGGGCATATTTTATATTTTCAGTTGGGTACTATCAACCACCAAAAAATCTTTTAAAAATTAACAAGCATACAAAAAAAGGTCATCGAGCATTTCAATTGAGGGGACAGAACATATAGTAGCAATCTTTTCTATAGTATTACTATTACTACATGTTTTCTATAGTATACTGTATGTTTTCTATAGTATAATATATATCAGCAAAATTATGGAGGGGGGGGGTTGCTATGGCCATGAAAATAACAAAGAGTACACTATGGTCAGGCAAAGAATCAATTACAGAGGTCTGTTACAATCACTAGATTTGGCCATGCACCTACATTGAATTAGCTATATTTCTTTCTCTGGTTTATCAAAAATAGATTGATTTAGCTATTATAAGAAAGGGGAGCCTTGTATATTTTTATTACTTTTCTTTGGATCCTTCATTCCCAAAAAGGTAAAAAGTGGGTATCTATCAGCAAAAGTATAATTTATGGCATAAAACTCAAAAATCTTAATTGAGAAAGAATTTTTGAAAAGATACTGAATAGTCTTGCTTGGTTAAAGAAGATTCTTAATTATTCAAGTCAAGGTCCAAATTTTGTCCTTTCAAGAGCTAGGAGAATACAAAAAGAAAAGGGCAAAAAAGTGAAAGTACCACTAGGCAATATAAGATGAAATGGAATAATTAGCTTCCTGGGAAAATGATCAATAAATTCAAAAGTCATGACCCTCTAGGGATAGGTTGCGGTCACAATGGGGGATCAAATTTTTGTAATTAAACATTTTGGGAAAAACTTTAAAAAAATTTAAGAACCAACGTAGTGCCTCACAGAAAACAGCAAATTTTTGAAAGCTTCCTGAGGTATTATAGATTCTAATTTGTTCAAATCATGCATTGATACAGAGGTAGGGTAGGACCATAAAAGGGGATAAAAGTATTACATGGTACCATAAAATAAAAAAAAAAACTTACCAAACTAAAATGTTTGCAGCAATTTTGTTGCTATAATGTGGCAATAATGCTATTCATGATATTTATTTATATGATTAATGAACCACCGGGGTGTCTTCCCACTTAGCCAACATTTTGAAAAAATACAGGTAAAACACAGGTAAATCTGTGTCGGCTAAGTGGGAATGGGGTACAGGTGGAGAGTAAAAGAAATTAATTACAGGTAGGCTATAGTCTGTTTTAAGGTGAATAAAATATTTATTAATTTTAGTCTATTTTAAATAGATGCATTTATTTAAGAACAGTTACATCAGATAATCAAAAATTTAAAAAAAAAAACTTTCTAATTATTTTTTGTAAAGATAGGGCTTTTTGTAAATTACATCATCATGCATTTTGAAAGTGGGGGGGGGCAGCCAAAGAAAAAATTTTTTACTTACCTGAAAAAATTGACAAGCAAAAAAAAAAAAAAAAAAAAAAGGAAAAAGTTGAAAGTTGCCCAAAGTCGAAAATCCTATTTCGGGGGGGGGGGGGGGGGGGGGGTAGTCTAACTTTTTTTCAGTGTCAAATACTTTCAGTACCAATTCTAATACATCGCTAAAACTGGGGGGGGGGGGGGCAACCAGGTTTTCAATTAACCTTTCCTATAGTATAAGTAAGGTTGGGAAAAAAAGTGGGGGGGGGGGCAGGCCCCCCCGGCCCCCCTGTTGCTACGCCCCTGGATATCAAGAATTTTTAACAATAACCCATTTATTTTTCGACTTTACATTTAGAGAACAGAAAAAATATGTCAACTGAACTCTAGAAATGTTAGGTTTTTCAGGTTCAAAATTGGTGAGAATTTAAATTTGAACATAAATCACATTAATTTTACCATGTATATTTACACTTAATCCCTAATTTGCATATTTTAGCTTAGATATGCCATTTAAACATGTAGATTTAGGTATAATTCTTATAAAACAAAAAAATACATAATTCATTGATTATATTTAGATTGTTTATAGTCTTTCCTTCTTTTATTGTTTTAAAAATGAAAAAGACACAATATGCTGCAACATGCCTTTTTAAAAATGTACAAACATCGATACATTTAATTGAAATTAAATAATTTGGGGCATTTTTCATAGTAGAGTAAAAGTATACAAATAAAACAAAATGATAGGGATTCAAAAGAAGTTTAGTTTTGAAGCTGGTGTCTTCATCACTATAATAAATCACATTGTATCAGCATTGATTACAATGTTCAGAAATTACCATGATCAAATATTACATACTCAGATAAATATATTTCTAATCTCAAATGTTAATTATATTGGAGTGATACAATTCAAAATACCCTCACTTTTCTTTTTTGTTTCATCATTAAATACTTCATTTTTTATAAAATTAATTTTATAATTTTTATTAATATTTACTTTTTTTAAAAAATGCAGGTAAATATTACAGGTAATAAGCCTAAAACAGACTATACACAGGTGACAATTACCCAGGTGTGAAAATCCTAATTTTGGCTAGATGGGAATAAGAAATTCAGAATTTTGGCTAGGTGGGAATAAAGACACATAATTCTTAATTGCCTTTATGGACATAATTGCCTTTATGGACATAAAGCTTTTTAATTTTTTTAAAAACAAACAAACTAGAGATCTATTTTTGTTGATTTTAAGCATGTTTCTCCTTTTCAAATTTACCTTTAAAAGGCTTTGTAAGCTTCCTCAGCACCCTGTCAAATGCCAATCAGCTTACAATGTTTCCATCCCGTGTAAATTCAATAAATTATATTTTTATCAGGACTACTCATGACATCCGTCCACATATAAAAAAAAAGGGGGGGCATCCTCAGCCCGTCACATGTATTTAAACACCCTTGATAATTTACTTCACATCCTTGTAAATCATAACCAAGTTCCATTTTTCGTTTCAAATATTTCATTTAATAAAGACTTCAAAGTTCAATGAAATATAACAAAACAGTCAGTACATCTATGAGTATATAAAGTCCTAGCTTAACATCTCTGGCCTAATAAAACACAGTGGATTGCGGTGTCCGTGCGGTGGAGAAATTATACACTACTTAATTATGTTCCCCAAACGAAGTTGGGGAACATATTGTTTTTACTCTGTTTCTTATTATTATTATTATTATTATTATTATTATTTTTCTTCTTCCTGGGAAAATTTTGTCCACGAGTGATCTTGTAAACTACACATCCGACTTAGGTGAAACCTTTTTAGGGTTAGTAGGCATGTTATGTAGAGTTGCCAAACAAAGGTCATTTTGCGCGCACGTGCTTGCAAGAGCGCGCACGTGCAATAGGTGAAATTACCAATATAATGGATATTGCCGTAACTTTTCTATTTTTTGATGAAATTTTTTGAAACTCATAATGTAAGGATACATTAGTAGTATAAACAAGATAGCATGGTCAAAATAGCAAGATCCCACGCGCATGCACGTGCGCTTCTCTCTGATTGGCTGAAACTAAAGTCTCAATAACTTTCTTGTTTCTTGTCATAATCCTTTGAAATTTTGAACATAGTCCTACATTATGAAGATCTACCGCATTATATATAAGAATTTTCATGAAAGCATGCGCATGTGCGCGTGCTGCAAGCTGATTGGCTGAAACTTTAAATGGCAATATCTCCTTTGTTTTTTGACAAAATTCTTTGAAATTTAAAATATAGTCATGCATTAGGATATCCTACAAAATGATATAGAAAAAAAATCATGAAATCACGCGCATGCACATGTGCTGCAATCTGATTGGCTGAAACTTTAAATGGCTATTTCTCCTTTGTTTTTTTTACGAAATTCTTTGAAATTTAAAATATAGTCATGCATTAGGATATCCTACAAAATGATATAGAAAAAAAATCATGAAATCACGCGCATGCACGTGTGCTGCAATCTGATTGGCTGAAACTTTAAATTGCTATTTTTCCTTTGTTTTTTGACGAATTTTTTTGAAATTTAAAATATAGTCATGCATTAGGATATCCTACAAAATGATATAAAAAAAATTATGAAATCACGCACATGCACGTGTGCTGCAATCTGATTGGCTGAAACTTCAAATTGCTATTTCTCCTTTGTTTTTTGACGAAATTTTTTGAAATTTAAAATATAGTCATGCATTAGGATATCCTACAAAATGATATAAAAAAATCATTAAATTACGTGCATGCACGTGTGCTGTAATCTGATTAGCTGAAACTTTAAATGGCTATAATTCCCTTGTTTTTCAACCAAACAGGATGGGATTTAGAACATAGATAGATGTAAGGGACTCCTACAAGAAGGTATGATCATCATGCACGTGCACGCACGTGCGTGCATTTGAAACGAGTATATTTAAAAATACTCTTGAATGAGTGATTTTTATTACTTTTGGACTGAATGCTTTAATATATAGTATATTAAAATATATAAATAGTGTAGACAAGATGATATGGTCATAACGCACATGCATTCACATGCGCTTGGGTGCAATGCTTAAAATTGAATATAATTGGTATCCTTCTGGGAAAGCGTTGTAAAAGTCAAAAATGCACAGAGTTTGTCTTATTTAATGAAGCTTACAGGGAACATGGCACCGAAAGGGAGTTGGGGAGCGTTTGGGGAACATCTGTAACGGTTCCCGTTACAATTAGCACTAGTTTGTATTAGTTTACATTATTTTCTTTTACCTAAGTCACTAGTAATTTACAGTCAGTGATGTTGATGACATAATATGATCTGATCGTTACGATCGTCGTGATGAAACTGGCGTTCGCTGCTCATATATATAACCTTCCATAAATGGTCACGTGATCACAACAACCAATGAATAATTGTCCTTTCTGGAGCAACTCGGAACTACTTTACATACATTTTGTGTAATACAAAGAAAATAACATCGCTCAAAATGTCCTTTCTACATGTAAAGTGGGAGCTATAAATTCTATTCGATATACATTAGAAAACAAGTTCAACAAACAATCTGTAATAAAACGGACACACACAATCCATGGCGTAGTAATACCGAACAATAATGCAAACACATAAGTATTACGCTACACATTCAAGTTCCAAAACATTTCGTCAAATACAGCATAATTAATGGCAATAGCTGCAATAAAATAACATTTAAGTATCAATTATGAATATTTGAGGACACGGACAGTGTTATTTCGATCTTATCAATTGTAAAACAACAATGTTTATGTCACATGACTAATTTCTTCGTAAGAAAGATGGCAGGCGCCCAATTTACAACACATGTGATAATGCTGAAATAAGTAAGTAAATTACAGTCGTAATATGGTAGATAATGATGAAAAACTGACATACAACATCTCAGTATCACTGTCCCTTACTGTCTGTTCAACAATATCTCGCTAGATCGTCTAGTAACACAAAAACAGCATTTGTTTACATTACAATGTCGAAGTGCAATGTGTATTGCATCAATAATTCAGGTAAACAATAAGATAATGAAATAACATGAACAAGAAAACATTTCTAATAAATTTACAACTGGGGATGCTACTTTACTACACAAAAAAACAACACTCCACCATCAGCCTGTGATTAATTAATATGCAATATTCTAAAGTCCAACCCCCATGCATATTACACTTCCCCCCACTTAAAAAGTCAAATTCTCCTGAATTTACAGTCTTAATCAAAATCGTCTGGTTCTGCTAGTTTCTTACTTCCATCATCAATGAAATCTTTATTCTTCCTGCATTCAACCGCTTCTTTCGGAAATTCTCACACATCTGCCTGCTCGTCTGATACCATTTCATCTACTTCTTTCTCCATCTCTTCGTCTCATCTCTGCTACTTCTTTCTCCATCTCTTCGGCTCCACCATGAAAATCCACCATCCACCCCAAGTATAAAGTATACAGCTCCCTATGCATAAGCTAGTACAAGATTGGAAATTCTTGTTAGAATTGAATGTATGTAGTTGATAAAGGTAGGTTCCTATGGAAAGCAGTCAATCAATCAGTGGGGTCTAATTCTTTATTGTTTATGTAGATTCCTTCCAGGATCAGGAAGTCACAGCAATTATCCATTTATAATTCTAATTCCAGAAGTAGATTGATCCCAACAAAAGTATCAGTCCGGCCCAGCCCTAGACAACTGTTTTCCACCTACAGTCCGGCCCAGCCCTAGACAACTGAGGTCCACCTACAGTCCGGCCCAGCCCTAGACAACTGAGGTCCTAATGTGCACTAATAGTTATGGCCAGTCACTATCTACACATTCACCTAGTGTGGTGCACCACCTAGGACAACATCCACCATTGACATGTGTCAATATAATAAAACAAAACAAAAAAAATCTGGTATCATCATGCTACTGTCTGACATCATTTAGTTTTGTGGTATGAACTTCCTGAACCAGGGTGGTAAGTTGATGCCTCGATATATCATCAACCTATCCTATAAATTAAGTCAAGTCATCTAGTTGTCCTGTTACAAGGTCCTTTTCATTTTGAAGTTAATACAGCAAACCCATCCTTTGGCAATTTATCTTTGTGATGTAGTTAAGAAGAAAGTCCTTTCCAAGGATCCTATCTTGTGAAATTTTGCAAATTACAAATTCGTGTGGCAATGCTTCTTTCCCAAAAGATACATCCAGTACAATGGTCCTGATGTTCTCTATTAAATTCCCATTTACATCCTGAATGTCAGAGGTTGCAGGCCGTATGTTAAAGCTAGTTTCCTTTGAGAGTTTAGTAAAATTTTTAACTAAATAATCCATGCAGTCGATCCACTATCCTAGAAAATATATTGTTTTGTCAAATATGTTTCCTTTTGTATAAAATCCATTGTCCCGTAAGAGAGTTATATCCCCTGTGTGGCCATTCCTAGTATGTTCATTTCCAACAGAAAGACATTCCTCTTGTGCCGACTCCTGACTTAATGATATCTGTTATCTCTCATGTTTCAACTGCCATGTCTTTTATTCAGGTTAGAGGTCGGGGTCATCTGTTGTCCTCTTGTCCATCGGTCTGGGCAGTCCTTCATGAGATGATCTGGTGAATTGCAGATGAAGCAAGTCCAAGAGTTATTGCCCTTCCGAGGTTCCATTCTCTGTGCACTTTCCAGTTTCTCTAATCTATTGATTAGTGACTTGATTGTATCCTCTAAGTTATTTGATTTTTGCTCTCCAGTGGGCTGTTTGACTGCTTGTTCTTGATCCACATGTCTAACATTTATTTTCTTTTTATCCCCATCCCCCATTATTGACTCGTATCTCTCAATGACGTCTACCGCTTCTGCAACAGTGCTACACTCCTTGTCAATACAACGGCATTTCATTTCAACGGGAATAATTTTGTAAAGGTGGTTCAGGGCCAGTGATTCCTGAGCGTCAATGTCCAAGTTACTGTAAGCTTTTTGTGATAATTGCCGTATATCGTCTCCAACATCTGCAATATCTTCTCCAGGCATCCGCCTACGCATTTCCAGTTTTGAAAGCCACCTATTTTTGTGCTTTGAACTACCAAATCTCTGGTCCATACGCTGAACAAGAATTTTAAACGTGCGTCTTTCCTCAAGTGTTAGGCTCATGTAGAAAGTCCTGGCTTGTCCACGTAAGCTAGCGGCTAAGAAAAGAAGTTTAGTCCTGTCGTCCCAGTGGCTAAGTTCAGCGCAGTCTTGAAAGTGAGAAAAGTATTCCTCCCAACTTTCTTTTTCCATCGTAGGGTTCGGGTTTGATCATAAGTGTAGAAATGCGATTGTGATCACTTTGTGCGTCGTCAGCTAACTGATAATCAGATCGCCGACGGAAATTATGTCCTCCTTCGTCGTCATTGTCATCACTGTCATCTCTTTCCAAAGGATTTTCATTTGCCATTAAATATTCGTCATCAGTGTTCCTCCCACAGACATCTGTTTCGTCCCCTTGGCCTAACTGAACATTTTCCTTATGTTCATTTATAAATACTACAGGATCCGGCGAAGTAGCATCCTCCATTTTTAACTATAAAAACAGTAACAAGAACATATGTACATCGTTATTTTAAAAATAGATTTTTTTTCCTCCACCACACGACAGTCCGCAATCCACTCTATTTCAGTACTTGACAGGTATTAAAGTACGGGTTCGTATCCTAGATGTCCTCGTATATGGTAGGACATCCCACTTCTGACACCAAAAATTGTAAGCTTCCTCAGCACCCTGTCAAATGCCAATCAGCTTACAATGTTTCCATCCCGTGTAAATTCAATAAATTATATTTTTATCAGGACTACTCATGACATCCGTCCACATATAAAAAAAAGGGGGGCATCCTCAGCCCGTCACATGTATTTAAACACCCTTGATAATTTACTTCACATCCTTGTAAATCATAACCAAGTTCCATTTTTCGTTTCAAATATTTCATTTAATAAAGACTTCAAAGTTCAATGAAATATAACAAAACAGTCAGTACATCTATGAGTATATAAAGTCCTAGCTTAACATCTCTGGCCTAATAAAACACAGTGGATTGCGGTGTCCGTGCGGTGGAGAAATTATACACTACTTAATTTGTATTAGTTTACATTATTTTCTTTTACCTAAGTCACTAGTAATTTACAGTCAGTGATGTTGATGACATAATATGATCTGATCGTTACGATCGTCGTGATGAAACTGGCGTTCGCTGCTCATATATATAACCTTCCATAAATGGTCACGTGATCACAACAACCAATGAATAATTGTCCTTTCTGGAGCAACTCGGAACTACTTTACATACATTTTGTGTAATACAAAGAAAATAACATCGCTCAAAATGTCCTTTCTACATGTAAAGTGGGAGCTATAAATTCTATTCGATATACATTAGAAAACAAGTTCAACAAACAATCTGTAATAAAACGGACACACACAATCCATGGCGTAGTAATACCGAACAATAATGCAAACACATAAGTATTACGCTACACATTCAAGTTCCAAAACATTTCGTCAAATACAGCATAATTAATGGCAATAGCTGCAATAAAATAACATTTAAGTATCAATTATGAATATTTGAGGACACGGACAGTGTTATTTCGATCTTATCAATTGTAAAACAACAATGTTTATGTCACATGACTAATTTCTTCGTAAGAAAGATGGCAGGCGCCCAATTTACAACACATGTGATAATGCTGAAATAAGTAAGTAAATTACAGTCGTAATATGGTAGATAATGATGAAAAACTGACATACAACATCTCAGTATCACTGTCCCTTACTGTCTGTTCAACAATATCTCGCTAGATCGTCTAGTAACACAAAAACAGCATTTGTTTACATTACAATGTCGAAGTGCAATGTGTATTGCATCAATAATTCAGGTAAACAATAAGATAATGAAATAACATGAACAAGAAAACATTTCTAATAAATTTACAACTGGGGATGCTACTTTACTACACAAAAAAACAACACTCCACCATCAGCCTGTGATTAATTAATATGCAATATTCTAAAGTCCAACCCCCATGCATATTACACTTCCCCCCACTTAAAAAGTCAAATTCTCCTGAATTTACAGTCTTAATCAAAATCGTCTGGTTCTGCTAGTTTCTTACTTCCATCATCAATGAAATCTTTATTCTTCCTGCATTCAACCGCTTCTTGCGGAAATTCTCACACATCTGCCTGCTCGTCTGATACCATTTCATCTACTTCTTTCTCCATCTCTTCGTCTCATCTCTGCTACTTCTTTCTCCATCTCTTCGGCTCCACCATGAAAATCCACCATCCACCCCAAGTATAAAGTATACAGCTCCCTATGCATAAGCTAGTACAAGATTGGAAATTCTTGTTAGAATTGAATGTATGTAGTTGATAAAGGTAGGTTCCTATGGAAAGCAGTCAATCAATCAGTCGGGTCTAATTCTTCATTGTTTTTGTAGATTCTTCCCAGGATCAGGAAGTCACATCAATTATCCATTTATAATTCTAATTCCAGAAGTAGATTGATCCCAACAAAAGTATCAGTCCGGCCCAGCCCTAGACAACTGTTTTCCACCTACAGTCCGGCCCAGCCCTAGACAACTGAGGTCCACCTACAGTCCGGCCCAGCCCTAGACAACTGAGGTCCTAATGTGCACTAATAGTTATGGCCAGTCACTATCTACACATTCACCTAGTGTGGTGCACCACCTAGGACAACATCCACCATTGACATGTGTCAATATAATAAAACAAAACAAAAAAAATCTGGTATCATCATGCTACTGTCTGACATCATTTAGTTTTGTGGTATGAACTTCCTGAACCAGGGTGGTAAGTTGATGCCTCGATATATCATCAACCTATCCTATAAATTAAGTCAAGTCATCTAGTTGTCCTGTTACAAGGTCCTTTTCATTTTGAAGTTAATACAGCAAACCCATCCTTTGGCAATTTATCTTTGTGATGTAGTTAAGAAGAAAGTCCTTTCCAAGGATCCTATCTTGTGAAATTTTGCAAATTACAAATTCGTGTGGCAATGCTTCTTTCCCAAAAGATACATCCAGTACAATGGTCCTGATGTTCTCTATTAAATTCCCATTTACATCCTGAATGTCAGAGGTTGCAGGCCGTATGTTAAAGCTAGTTTCCTTTGAGAGTTTAGTAAAATTTTTAACTAAATAATCCATGCAGTCGATCCACTATCCTAGAAAATATATTGTTTTGTCAAATATGTTTCCTTTTGTATAAAATCCATTGTCCCGTAAGAGAGTTATATCCCCTGTGTGGCCATTCCTAGTATGTTCATTTCCAACAGAAAGACATTCCTCTTGTGCCGACTCCTGACTTAATGATATCTGTTATCTCTCATGTTTCAACTGCCATGTCTTTTATTCAGGTTAGAGGTCGGGGTCATCTGTTGTCCTCTTGTCCATCGGTCTGGGCAGTCCTTCATGAGATGATCTGGTGAATTGCAGATGAAGCAAGTCCAAGAGTTATTGCCCTTCCGAGGTTCCATTCTCTGTGCACTTTCCAGTTTCTCTAATCTATTGATTAGTGACTTGATTGTATCCTCTAAGTTATTTGATTTTTGCTCTCCAGTGGGCTGTTTGACTGCTTGTTCTTGATCCACATGTCTAACATTTATTTTCTTTTTATCCCCATCCCCCATTATTGACTCGTATCTCTCAATGACGTCTACCGCTTCTGCAACAGTGCTACACTCCTTGTCAATACAACGGCATTTCATTTCAACGGGAATAATTTTGTAAAGGTGGTTCAGGGCCAGTGATTCCTGAGCGTCAATGTCCAAGTTACTGTAAGCTTTTTGTGATAATTGCCGTATATCGTCTCCAACATCTGCAATATCTTCTCCAGGCATCCGCCTACGCATTTCCAGTTTTGAAAGCCACCTATTTTTGTGCTTTGAACTACCAAATCTCTGGTCCATACGCTGAACAAGAATTTTAAACGTGCGTCTTTCCTCAAGTGTTAGGCTCATGTAGAAAGTCCTGGCTTGTCCACGTAAGCTAGCGGCTAAGAAAAGAAGTTTAGTCCTGTCGTCCCAGTGGCTAAGTTCAGCGCAGTCTTGAAAGTGAGAAAAGTATTCCTCCCAACTTTCTTTTTCCATCGTAGGGTTCGGGTTTGATCATAAGTGTAGAAATGCGATTGTGATCACTTTGTGCGTCGTCAGCTAACTGATAATCAGATCGCCGACGGAAATTATGTCCTCCTTCGTCGTCATTGTCATCACTGTCATCTCTTTCCAAAGGATTTTCATTTGCCATTAAATATTCGTCATCAGTGTTCCTCCCACAGACATCTGTTTCGTCCCCTTGGCCTAACTGAACATTTTCCTTATGTTCATTTATAAATACTACAGGATCCGGCGAAGTAGCATCCTCCATTTTTAACTATAAAAACAGTAACAAGAACATATGTACATCGTTATTTTAAAAATAGATTTTTTTTCCTCCACCACACGACAGTCCGCAATCCACTCTATTTCAGTACTTGACAGGTATTAAAGTACGGGTTCGTATCCTAGATGTCCTCGTATATGGTAGGACATCCCACTTCTGACACCAAAAATTGTAAGCTTCCTCAGCACCCTGTCAAATGCCAATCAGCTTACAATGTTTCCATCCCGTGTAAATTCAATAAATTTAATTTTATCAGGACTACTCATGACATCCGTCCACATATAAAAAAAGGGGGGGCATCCTCAGCCCGTCACATGTATTTAAACACCCTTGATAATTTACTTCACATCCTTGTAAATCATAACCAAGTTCCATTTTTCGTTTCAAATATTTCATTTAATAAAGACTTCAAAGTTCAATGAAATATAACAAAACAGTCAGTACATCTATGAGTATATAAAGTCCTAGCTTAACATCTCTGGCCTAATAAAACACAGTGGATTGCGGTGTCCGTGCGGTGGAGAAATTATACACTACTTAATTTGTATTAGTTTACATTATTTTCTTTTACCTAAGTCACTAGTAATTTACAGTCAGTGATGTTGATGACATAATATGATCTGATCGTTACGATCGTCGTGATGAAACTGGCGTTCGCTGCTCATATATATAACCTTCCATAAATGGTCACGTGATCACAACAACCAATGAATAATTGTCCTTTCTGGAGCAACTCGGAACTACTTTACATACATTTTGTGTAATACAAAGAAAATAACATCGCTCAAAATGTCCTTTCTACATGTAAAGTGGGAGCTATAAATTCTATTCGATATACATTAGAAAACAAGTTCAACAAACAATCTGTAATAAAACGGACACACACAATCCATGGCGTAGTAATACCGAACAATAATGCAAACACATAAGTATTACGCTACACATTCAAGTTCCAAAACATTTCGTCAAATAAAACATAATTAATGGCAATAGCTGCAATAAAATAACATTTAAGTATCAATTATGAATATTTGAGGACACGGACAGTGTTATTTCGATCTTATCAATTGTAAAACAACAATGTTTATGTCACATGACTAATTTCTTCGTAAGAAAGATGGCAGGCGCCCAATTTACAACACATGTGATAATGCTGAAATAAGTAAGTAAATTACAGTCGTAATATGGTAGATAATGATGAAAAACTGACATACAACATCTCAGTATCACTGTCCCTTACTGTCTGTTCAACAATATCTCGCTAGATCGTCTAGTAACACAAAAACAGCATTTGTTTACATTACAATGTCGAAGTGCAATGTGTATTGCATCAATAATTCAGGTAAACAATAAGATAATGAAATAACATGAACAAGAAAACATTTCTAATAAATTTACAACTGGGGATGCTACTTTACTACACAAAAAAACAACACTCCACCATCAGCCTGTGATTAATTAATATGCAATATTCTAAAGTCCAACCCCCATGCATATTACAGCTTTTTAAAATTTTGCAAAGAATGATTGAAAAATTTGATATTCCGAAATATCTGGGGTATGTTCAAAATGCTGTTTTGTTAATTTTTTCTGGTCAACAATAATAAAATATGTGTTTTTGTTAACCTTAGATATAATTCTTTATAGTTTTAAAGAAAAATGGTACATAAACAATTTAAATTTTGAGATTTTTAAAAATAAAGATATTTTGAGATTTTTTTCTGACAGACGTGGACAGATACAACATAAATTTTCAATGTTTTTCAGAGAAATTTTCAAATATTCTCCTGGAATTATATTAATTATATCTGATTTTCACAAGTTTTAACATGAATTTGATGTGATTTGGTGCATAGCAAAATAAAATATGATACCAGACTTCTTTATGTTCAATTTTGGCTGTTAACTTCTAAGAGGTAGGTACTCTGAGACTTGTTGTATGAAAATTAACCTGCAAAGATGTGTCTTTTATGGGTGTTTTACTTCCTTTATGAGTTATTTAAGGTATTTAAATAGAAAAATATTTTAGTTTGACAGAAATTTTTAAAAGTACCTACCTTAAGGCACAGAAATTTTTAAAAGTAACTACCTTAAGCATGAGTTAATTGTCTACAACATACAGTACAGGCAACGCGGATCCCGTATTTCCCGCGTCCCCGCCGCGGTATAATCACAACGCGGTATTTGGCCAGGTAGACAGGTAAACCGCGTTCCCTCCGCGGGAATTTCATCACCTACCTGTCCCCGCCGCGGTTAAATCATCGATCAATTACTGACAATTAGTATCGTAAACAAACGGGAGTTATCTCCCCGAATTGTAATTTGCGAATTTTCCCTGTAACAAAACAAAAAACAACAAAAAAACCATGTGTTTATTAATTAATTTTGCTATGAATAGAATTAAAACTAAGAAAAAATAAGTTTATTTTTGTTTCTAAAATTGCATATCAATATTTGAAATTGAATAGAAAATTTTATTAAATTGTTACGTCTTTGCAATGGTTAATTATTTTGTGATATTAAGAATCTATCAAGAAACAAAATTAAATACTAGAAATTTTAATTCGTTTTTTTTTTAAATCTTCATATTATATGCAAACTGTAATAAATGTTGAACTCAGACTGTTTAAGTTTCGATAAACGATTTTCAGCTTTCATTTGAAAAAAAAAGATGTACATCTTTAAAAATATGTACATCTTTATATTGTTTATTAATTAATTTCGATTTATTGTATATAAAATGTACAGGTTTTTTTCTTAAAGTGTCAAATTAACGGAAAAAATCCGATGACGAGCATTTGCAGTTACATGTAGAGGGCACGTGAACTTAAATTTTCTTTATCCAAGATATCAAGAAAAAAGTTCTTTTCTTCTTTATTTCTCATCGTTTATGTTCTGTTCCCAAATTAAGAAAACTTTTCTTTAATTTATTTCCCTCTTTTATATAAATGTGCAGGCATTTTTCTCAAATTGTCAAATGACCGAAAAGCATTCGATGGCGAGAGTTAACTTTGAGCACGTGAACTTTATACAAGGGATCAAGAAAAAATATCGTTTTTCCCCTTCATATTAACATGTATTACTTTTTAAAACAATGTCTTTCATTTTAATTTTAATATTTCTCGATTTTCGTGTTCAATAGACAA